>NW_019386327.1:128547-148494 GCF_000671375.1 Centruroides sculpturatus | reverse complement strand
AAAATTTCCGTAGCGTGGCGCCACGCCACGCTACAGAAATTTTAGGCAATAAGTTGAGTTTATTATCGTCTGTACAATATGTAAATTAGGTACCGTAAGTCTAATACAGCACTAATTTTATACATTTCTTGTGAAAGAAACACTTCTTATTCAACGGCCATAAAAATTATTCATATTAATGATGTCTCCAAAGGTCAAGTTATTTTTCTGCGAAAAATTCTTTATCAGAAATCGCGGCCACCGTTTCGTGTGCTGTTCTGCGACGAAAACAAGCTTTGAGCAACGGCATAGTCGAACTCAAGTACACACTCGGTAAGTAATCCTATAATTTTTTGTTTATAGCATAGTTTATACAGATTATTCCCAAAAAATTATACGTGTTTTGGAAATGTTGAGTCGAATTAGTCTAGAATTCATTAATTTTATAGAAGAAAACTTTTCAAACAGCCTTAGTCCGTAAACTTCCCACCTATCGGGCTGCGATTGGCTCATGTATTTAATCATTCCTACAACGTAAAATTCGATTAACGTGGAACGTATCTAAGCGTTATAGGGGGTCTACTGTACTAAATTTTAAAGTTGACTTATTGAAGAAAAAAAATAGCGAGTATTTCCATTATTTATTTGCTTTACTCAGTTGATTCGCGTTTTTCAGGTTTCGGGTCTTACAACGCTTGTCTTCAGTCAACTAATTTTAAATGTAGGCATACATAATTATTACATAACATAAATAATAGAATAAAACAGATTCACGGATGCGAGAGGAAACTTAAATGTTTATAGTTAAATTAGAATTATGGATTTTGAATCTACTCTATTTAGCATTATGGCAACAAATAACTTGTCAAGGTCAAGTTACTGAAGAATTTATTTGTATGGGAAGAGATTTGCAGCATAAAATATATACTTATAGGACTTTTTATATAATTTCACGTATTGTAGTTGTATAGATAATTATAATTACTGCATATGTTTGGTAGATTATTATTATTTTAATAGTTAATTTATTAATATAGAAAAATTATTTTTACCACATGAACCGCGGTATTCCCATTAAATGTACATCGACGACATAAAACTTCATGCATCTACACAAAAACAACTTCATCGACTCTTACAAATTACACATTCATACACAAACGACATAGAAATGGAGTTTGTAGATACACATAGAGTTCTGAAGAAAGATTTTGCACTTGAAATGGAGATGTTATTGAATCCATGGAAGAAGTTGAGTTATACAAGTATTTAGGATTCCAACAGGCCAAACTAACAAAACATTCACAGATAAATTAGTTTAATTAAAGAATACCAAAGTAGGTTAAACGCTATTCTGAGAACACAGTTAAATGCAAAACACATAGTTAAAGCAATATACACATACATCGTCCCAGTACTCATTTATTGTTTTAAAGTTATACGTTGGACTCACACAGATCTTGAGAAACTGCAAACGAAAACAACAACAACAACAATACTTATTAAGCCTTACGGTTTCTGATTTCCCGGTTTTTTGCTTGTCTTGGTATCTCAGAAAATCCGAGATAGAATTAATTATTTTTAAGATATACAGAATATCTTGAAATCGAATGAAATAATTATTTTTCATTTTTAGAGCAATTTAATAAGTACTAAAACCTCCAAAACCTTGTTAATACAGTCGACCCCCCTATAACGCGGTAGATAGGTTCCGTTCTTTATGAATCAATTTTGTACGAGTCCTTGCCAATCACAGCCCGACACGTGTAAAGTTTACGGACTACGGCTGTTTGAAAGGTTTTCTTCCATAAAATTAATCGATTCTAGACTAATTCGACGCAACATTTCCAAAATATGTATAATTTTTTTGGGAATAATCCGTATAAACTATGCTATGAACAAAACATTGTAGGATTACTTACCGAGTGTACACCGTTCGACATCGCCATTGCCCAAGTTTTTGTCGCGGAGCAGCGCACCAAACGGCAGGCGATTTCTGATAAGTTATTTTTCTGCGAAAACTTCGTTAAACTTTGGCGACATCATTAATATAAATAATTTTTATGGCCGTTGAATAAGAAATGTTTCATTCACAACCAATGTATAAAATTGCAGTACTGTATTAGACTTACGGTACCTAATTTACATACTGTACAGACGATAGTAAACAACTTACTCGTGTAAACTCTCCGTAGCATGACGCTGGACGGCGGAAAGTACATATATAATTATAATAAAGTTACAATAATTTAAGTTAATATATAATTATATATACAGTACCTAATTTATATATAATTAATATATGATTATATGTACAGTACCTAATTTATATATAATACTGTGCAGACGGTAGTAAACTCGATTTACCCGCCTAATTCTCCGTAGCGTGGCGCTGGACGGCGGAAAGTAGTTCGGCTGCCCAATGACGTTTTACCGAATTATAGGAGTTTTTTTACCAGGTTTGTACAGATACAGTCGCAATTTTTTCGCCGTCTTATAGGAATCGTAATTATAGGAACCCGTGCTATAGGGGCGTGTACTGTAATGCTGTGTAAGATATATATTAAAAATTATCTCTGAATTACGTAGAAATTTTCACAAATAAAAATAATTTAGTAAAGTTTGCTGGAAACTGCATACAACAACAACAACAACAATAAAAACGCTTTTAATGGAATTAAAAATTTTAAAAAAATGAACTTAGATCATACTTTTAACTTAGAAGGTAATTTCGTTTTTTAAATAAAACATAATACAAAATAGTTTTGTAAATTTTTATAATAAAATTTTAAAAAGCAAAGATGGTCAAAACATGTACTTAATTTGATTCTTATTTTACTAAAGAAAAGTCCTGCTACCGGCAATGCCTTTCCAGATTCAATTCATGAGATTGGAATCGTGTTTAATGCATTTAAGAGAAGACATATGTTATGTGTTTCTTCACCTGTAGTATGGAAGCTTTCTAGTTCGTTTTCGAGATTGTAGTACTTCTTTTGCTCTCTAGTGTTCTTCATTGTCTACATCGGCTCCTTTAATAAAAACATCAAGCTTATAGCCCAATAATTCGGCAGTTCATTTGTCTTTAATAATCAGGTTTTTGAAGAAAAACTTCATACTTTTACACTACGTACTCTTTTGTATCCTTGCCCAATTTTCACAACCTGGAGTTAAGCATGATTAAAAATTAAGACAGCGTAATTACAATTATTCCAGATATTACAGGTTCTGACAAGTAAAGAATTTTCAGAGTCCTGTCACAAATAAGCTACATATTGATTATTGACCATTTGTGACATGCCATAACGAGCAACAATTAAAAAAAAGCTAATAAGTAGATTTAAAATTAATAAATACAAATGTATTCTGACAGTTTACAAGTTAATTATACTTTCTATTCGCAAAATTTTCTCGGCCTTAACACAAAATAAAAAACAAGTGAACTTTTAAGAAATTTGTGAAATTTTTCGAAATTAAAAGAATTTCTCGGGTTAAAAAGCAATTGAGATCCTGGGATCCCGTTTGAGAAATCCTATTAAACATAAACAACATCATATTAAATCCGCTATAGTAAGATTAACTTTTCCACGTATAGATGGTAAACGTGGCCTAATCGACATCACTAAAATCAAATACAGACACTGCAAGAGGTTTTCTACAAAATCACAGTTACATAAAGCAGCAATTCTAGCATCAAATAAAATACCACTAAACTTAAGAGACAACATATAGAAAGCATAGATACCATTAAGCAATCGTGGGCTCGAAAGGCACTCCATGGCAGGCATCCCTACGAATTGTCCCAGGAGTTTCTTGACAAAACTGCATCAAATAGACGTTTTAAGAAGACAGAAAGATTCATGATTGCCATACAGAATCAGGTCATAAATAGTAAAAACTACAGAAAACACATACTTAAAGATACAACACTCACAAATTCACATGCATGAAATGTCACATTATGCCAGAAACTATAAAACACATCACTTTTGATCGCAAGCTCCTGGCACAGACATATTATTTACATAGGTATAATCAAGTAGTGAATATAATACACCAAGAGCTTGCAAAGAAACACAATTTATTTTAGACATCCACGACCCATATTACAAATATATCCCACAGACGGTATTGGAAAATAACACGCGGAAAATGTACTACGATAGAGCCATTATCATAAATAAAACAATTTACTACAACAAACCAGACATCACACTTATTGACGAACACAATAAAATCACATACATTATAGACATTTATTTCAAACACTCACAATACAAAACACATGCAGTGAAAAATCAGCAAATACACAGAACTTGCCTGTAAATAAGTCATCTCTGAAGGATGGATAGGGTGCTTATTGTACCTGTTACTTTCACTTTTACAGGTGTCATACCGTACACACTACACACTTATTAAACTACACTGAAAACACACACTGACACACTTATTTAATTTTTGTCTTGTTTTGGTTTATGCCTTGACTTTGTTCCGGTATAGTACACAACCACCGGTGTCAACCGAGTATAACTCACTAAACCCAACATAATAATTATAATAATAAGCGCAGAACCAAAACGGATAGGAGTTGAAAGTTGAAATTTGGTACACAGATAAGATACCAGATGAGTGCACTAAGAAGATAACCTAAGAAGGTACACTAAGAAGCGATTTTTCGAAATTTCTTTGTCCTCGAGGAAGAGGAAGTGAGTTAAGGATTACCCTAAACTCAGCTTCAACTGTACCATTTTATATGAGGTTTTTCGTGTTTCTGCGGGAAATCGAACATATTTTTAGACCGTTCTACAAATTAGTGTTGGAAGAGGGAAGACACGCGGAAGATGTCTTTGTACGATAACCTTTGAAGTTATATAAACAAAATTCTATAATATAATACAATAGAAGGATTAGAAGTACGAAGTTAGCTATTCTTAATATTTATTTTTATTTCTTGCCCGGGCATCGCCGGGTTCACCTGCTAGAAATGGGTCTAGCACTCAACTGAAATTAAAACTATAATATGCAAATTCCTGGTGACACCAGTATTATGCAAATGCCAGGAGATAAATAGAATCTAATTGTTAAGTAACAGTAATGTGATGTAATCGCAGTGTTACTTCCGTTTCATTCAAAAGGAAGTAAAAAATAGAATTTTTGAATAACAAAATTTTTATAATAGAACTGTTCCGGCCATCTTTTCCTTTTCGAATGATGTCGTCATATATTTAAATTTCAAAATTTTACATGTTAATTTATAAATTGTTTAAATTTAAACGTAAAATAAATCACGCTATGGCTAAACGTCGACTTTGTTTATAGTTTCAACTGAAAAAGTTCTATACTCGAAACGTGTTTTGGAAAATGTAACAAGCTGTAGACTAAAAGACGTCGTGTACTTTTACTTTACATATAGGCTACTACATGCTGGTTATAAAGGAATAGATAATATAGAACAAAGATTGGCAATCTTTCAGCGATGTTGTGCCGAACCTTGTAGTGTTATTCCGCGAGTGCCGACATGATTTTACCAACTTTGATAGAATGGACTTCAAAAATATATCATTTTGAAGCTTCGTTGTTAATTGAATTATGTTCTTATAGGTGAAGCCGGTACACAATACAAAGATGGCGACAACGAGCATAAATATACAAGCGAGAGATCGGTTTTTAACACAAGAAATAATCAACAAAATATTAACACAAGCAATAATCAAGTGCGTAAATTTAACAAAACTAATGTTTGTAATCTTTTTAAAATAGGAATATATTTAAAATTTTATTAAATACTGTTTTTAATTTTTTTTGCAGATATTAACTCCTATAATTTATCCAGAAAACATATATAATTATTATATTTTTTATACTGAACAAAGAGATTTTCAAAATTTGATATTGTTAAATTCAATCATTATCGGAATGTTATTATTTGGATTTATCGGTTTTTCTTTTTATTATTTTTTTAAATAAATTTTTTTTAATTTTATAATTATTTTTCGTAATTTTTTATTAATAAAAAATATAATTTCTAAAAATAAAAGTATTATCCTTAGTGTGAGATAGCCCGGAGTACCTGCTAAAGGGTGCCACTTACTCGGCCTATTCCGTGTGAATAGTTCTCTAAAGTTTCGAATCGTGAGATCCGATCTTTAAACCTTTTTATAGGAGGGCTGTTAAATATTGGATAGGATCTAGACGGCGAAGTCTTTATCCAAGTCAGGATTCCTAGACACCAGTTAATCGAATTTGGATACGCGGATTAACACGCGTGAGGGGTCTGATTCAGAGATCGACGAGACATTATATTAAATGATGATAAAAGAAATTTAATAAACACATATATATAAGTAAAACTATACACAAATGGAATTACAAATGAATGAGGGATAATGAATTCGACTAATACTATACGCATCGAGAGAGATGGATTCTCTTAACTTATACAAGGTCGAGAGAGAGAGAGAGCTCACAGTTCAAAGATAAACATACAACTTGTTCGTTGACCTTATCTTCTTCTGTATTTGACGCCTTTACTTTCCTTCTAAATTTCTCGGACTTTGAGAATATTTATGTCTATGAAGTAAGCCTTTGTATCTATAAGTGCTTATAGCATAGGGCAGGGGTTGGAATTAGCAGCTCGCGAGTCGCATGCGGCTCTTTGCGTAGATGTTTGCGGCTCTTCAGACATAAATTCCAATTTCACCTCACCTCAATTCACCGCAGCCTTATAACTTAAGAGTTTATGAGATAGAGTCGTACGCCGTCCGCACATGACCACACTCGCGTTGATCAATGTGTCGCATAAGAGTGGTAGCATTTGAAGCATATCTATATATATAACACATGGAACGCGTGTCTGTCCATCCGTGTAACGTTATGCCAAAAACGTCCACTAGAGGCACCCCTGTCGTATGTCGTATTTCGCACATTTAATTTAAATGGTATATTTGGTGAGTTGTATATAATTAAAATTAAATAACCAGTTTTTTGAAATACTGTATATGCACAAATATAATATAAAAATTACAATAATTTCTAAAAGTGTTATTAGGTGGCAGCATAATCCACCTTGATGATTGAGATAGCAGACTCTAGGAGTCTGATTTGTATAACTAGCTCATTTTCAAAACAACAACTATGCTTGATGAGTGTACAGCTGAAGAGCAGTGTGCTGCTGTGCATTTTTGTGGGGAAAAGAAATTTATAAGGGAATATTTCCCGTTTACAATAAAAAGTGTTTGTTGCATAAATCACTAAACAACTGGGCAATAAATTTTCTCAAGGATGCTCAGTTAAGTTGCTGATGGCAATTTACCTCGCTACCCTTTTGAAATTGCAACAGAAGATATGTTTGGTTTACAACTTACTTGCAACATTGTTGAACCCATTTGGGCAGGAGATTGTGTTACTATAACTCCTGAAGACTTTAAAGCTTGAATTTTTTCCAAGGCACCGCCTTTACCACCTGATATTATTGCACCAGCATGTCCCATTCTTCTACCTGGAGGAGCTGTCAGACCTACAATAAATGAAATCACAGGCTTGGCACTAGCACCCTAAAATAAAATGAAATAAAATTAATATATACTGTTGGACCAATAGTGTTTCAAATGAACAAACANCTTACGAATCCTTCCAATCACAACCCGACACGTGTCAAGTTTACGGACTACGGCTGTTTGAAAGATTTTCTTCCATAAAATTAATCGATTCTAGACTAATGCGACTCAACATTTCCAAAATACGAATATATTTTTTGGGAATAATCCGTATAAACTATGCTATAAACAAAAAATTGTAGGATTACTTACTGGGTGTGCACCGCCATTGCTAATGCTTGTTTTCGTCGCGGAGAGTCCCTCCGCGACGAAAACAAGTTATTTTTCTGCGAAAACTTCGTTGAACTTCGGAGACATCATTAATTGAATAAGAAATGTTTCTTTCACAAGAAATGTATAAAATTACACTTAAATTACAAATGTATTAGACTTACGGTAGCTAATTTACATACTGTACNGAATTGTTAATCGGAACAAATCTTTAATATGCTTACATCAGTTTATAGTGTGCTTAAAAGCACTCTTACATTATTCCAAAATTTTTTGTGACTAATGAATGACTAATTATGCATTACCATTGGTGACAGATTTCAGTAGCGCCTCTTGCTAAAGGTGCCGTATTGACTAAGCTCGATCCAGTTGACAATAAAAAAAATATATAGTAAATTGTCAAAACAGAATTAATATCGCGGTGTTAAAGTGGCACAAAGCAGCCTTTTGTGGACATTGCAATTTATTAAGTGAGACACTATAAGTATGTCCAAACGATTATCTTTAATCCAGCAGGAAATTCATAAGGGGAATGAAAACGATTCCGAATTATCAAAATTTCATAATATTAAATTAATTTTCTGCAAGTTTTAAGTGTTCGGCAGTATATTTTTCTTTAATTTTTTTTTTTTTGCTTTTTCAATTACTTGAAGTTTTTAATTAATTATTTATACAATTTATAAAAATGTAAATAAATTATTATTTGAAAAATTCGTTCTAATCTCAATAATATAAATTACCACAATACGATAATAATGTGACAAGTAACAATACTAGTTTATCTTATTTATCACATACAAATGAATTAATTAAGATTTATTAAATGAAATTTTATAAGAGAAAATTATATACAAAAAGATAGCTTCTTGAGTTCAAATCTCAGTAAGAACAGTTTTTTTTCTTGGAAACGGTCCTTAAATTTAACAGACTCGAATACACAGAATTCATAGCGCTAGACATCTGCAAATTCAAGTTTATATACAGATAATGAATTAATATATTGAAAAATTTAATTGACTCGCATACCTTGATAGGAAACTTTTTGGTAACATCGAAAAAACCGTTGACAGATAAACATAAAGATGCCTTCCCAAATCTTTTCATAAAATTCACAATCTGTACAATATTTTTTACAATTATTTTATGCAAATTAAAAAACATCGCTAATTCTATTTTATAACAGAAAGTGTACTTTTAATTTCTGTTCCAATTTCAGATCGCATTGAGCGAATCTTCGAATGTCCTGAAATGATGTTTGCATCTGAAAAAAAAAAAAAACATGTTACAGACAGAGTAAAACATAAAATAGAGCATTTAATACAATATAAATCTTACAGTAGATGTGAAAGCGGATAGTAAAAGTCCTATTAAAACACAAGCGAATGATATTGCGGCAAAAATTATGCAAATGGTAACTCTCAATGCAAATTTCATTTTCGAAAAAATTAAAATATAGTTAAGTAGACTGCTTTCCATTATTATAAACCCGTACAAAATTGTCAATGCGTAATTAAATGGGCCATTCACTTGTTTTACATAGTTCCAAAGTTCATTGTGTCGAATCATAATTTCTTCTAATTCTGTTTCCAAATTCGCATCATTCATTTTTAGTAGTTGCAGAGTTTCAGATAGTTTCTGAAAAATCTTCATTAATATGATTATAAACAAGAAAAGAAATAAACAGAGATACGATATTCCACCGATAATTAAATTAATGAAAATGCCAACTTCTACACTGCAAAAAAGTGCTTCTTGCTGGTACAACTTTCCTTCTTCTAATGCAGGATAAAAATAAAAAACGTTGAATGCTTGGCCACAAATAGTTAAACTTATGACAATAACAAAACTGATAATTCTAGTATAACTAATCACGCCGAACAATTCTTTTCGACAAAAATATTCTATCTTCGTCAATTTAAAATTCGGAGTTAATTTTACTCTTTTTATAATACTGAAAGTAAGAGCGAAAGTCAAAACCAAAATAGCAACAGCCATTTTACCAAAGATGACATTATTCTCGATTAGTAAGTACAACGATTGACAAGGAATCATCTCTGACAAAATCGGTATTGTCATGGAAAACACCAAGCAGAAGTGTATCCAGTAGAAACATTCGATAAAGAATGAGTGAAATTTTGTTACAATTGGATGAACTTTAACATCATTTCGGTTGTGGCAGGAACAAGAAATAAAAAATGTCCATCCGTAAACTCTTGCTATAGACGTAATTGAAGATAAAACGCAGTTCAAACATATCTCTATTTCTGTGTTCATATTTTGTCTTTTGCAGCTATACTCGTCTTCGGCTTCAATCTTCTCCAAAAAATGCTTTATTATTTCGTATGATTAATTGAAGGATTATGAGTCCAAATTAGAATTTCGAAAAATTGTATATATATTTCCTTAGAATTAAAGTTTTCGTATTTTTTCATTTAGTGATAGTTGAATTTAGGTGTATCGTACAATCAATAGCGACTTAGAATCGAAGAAATTCATAAAGAAAGTATAAAAAATTGATTTTATATTTGAAATAGAGATTTCATTTTTCCGAAATTACATTGATGTACGAAATTAATTAACCCGGTGTAAGGCGCGTTAATTACTCACGCACAGTTGGGCGCGCGGGTTGCTATATAACCCCCGTGTTCAAAATTTAATTTTTTAAAACTCATAGTTTTTTTCGCGATTTTTTCATTTTGGATGTTTGTGGGCATGTGTTTTTGATGTACTAGTGAAAAAAAAACTACTTCAATTATATCGTTAACATTAAAATTGCAGCCAAATATAGAGTAAAATTTTCACGCAGTTCGACTCAATTGGAAATATCACATATAATCTACTATATTTGTAATTTAATAGTTTAATACCGTATATAAAAATAATAATGAAGTATTTTTTTGATTGATCGATATATATATAACGTGTAGAAAGCAGTCTGTTATATAAAACAACCGGAAAAGTAAGCTATAAGGAATACAGAGAAAAAGAAATTTGGTTTAAAGAAATCCTACTTAACTCAAAAGGCAAGCAGGATTATTTTTATGCCAAATTTTGATTCAAACAGAATTTTTCCCTTTCATATGATTTTCTATTTTCTTTCTTATTATACCATAAATCAAGTCACAAATATTCCTGGACTTTCTCCAACGAGAATGCGCATAATTGATATTTGCATAGGTTGCATTCTTATAAGAAAATGGAAGTCTTCCATTAAAAAGGTAAACTAACATAATTTCTAGTAATACAAATTATTCTAACTATTCAGAACCAAACATTCATATGATTCTCTCCGAGAAACTACAAAGAAAGACAAAGCAAATGCAATCTCAAGAATCTCTGGTATTGCTAACTTTCCAGTAGAACTATGGAAATATGAAAGAGAAACAACCATGAGATTTTTTATCAAACTTTTTAATAGTGTAACAGTTAAAAGTAAAATACTAGAAGAATGAAGAACGAGAATTACCATTTTAATCCATTTAAAAAATTACATAAAAAATTATAATAATTATACACTAATCACTCTCCTTAGTCATACCCATAGAATTGTTTCTAGATTTCTGTAATACAGAATTCAAAACACTTACGAGTTTCTGATAACAGAAAAGGTTCGCTTTAGAAAAAATTATTCCACAATAGACCAAATACGAGGTACTTTAAAAAACTGTTGAATTATATTGGACAGACTGCAAAAGTTTATACTTTTTTTTGAATGTAAACTTTTAACCTGACTATAAATATCACAAAACGAAAATAGTAATACTGTGACACTTTTAAGTTAGTATAATAGTAAACCTCAAAATAGTGGAAAACGTTATCCAAATTATCGGATGTTTCCTCTGATTTTTCAAAATATAAGGTTGATGTACAATATAGTAATTTATGAAAAGTTTTACTGAGCTTCAGCAGATTATTTTGCTAAATAACGGTAACTAGCCCCTATTCAGGCGTTACAGACGGAAAATTTCACATTGCCAACTCGTCCTGGCGAGGCGCAAACCCAAGACCGAACTCCCTGTGTTCAGGGAACAAAACCACACGGCCACTGGTAGCCGCATAATTAGAATTTTTATGAACGCTTTGTAAAGAGACGTTTAGAGGCCAAATTATTATTACGAACAATAATAATTGTATGATATTAATAACACGACATATTAAATCATGTTCCAGAATTCTTCAAATATTTATTGGAGCTTGTGTAATATTTAATATAATCAAAGCTTTTATGATTAAATTCTTTAAATAGTTTTGTAATAACAGTGTGCCCATTAATGAAATTTTTTGAATTTAATCAATAAGCACACTGCCTGGTTACACTGCCATATCTAAACAAGCGAACAAATATATTGAAGGTTTCTAATCGCACGGTCTACGCTATTATATTATATCCAGATGAATGAAAGTTGCTTCATCAAGCAATGCGCCCAATATCTTCATCAATAAAAGCTATCTTCAGCGAATTCGACGCTGCCATATTTAATTAATTTCGTACATCAATGTAATTTCGGAAAAATGAAATCTCTATTTCAAATATAAAATCAATTTTTTATACTTTCTTTATGAATTTCTTCGATTCTAAGTCGCTATTGATTGTACGATACACCTAAATTCAACTATCACTAAATGAAAAAATACGAAAACTTTAATTCTAAGGAAATATATATACAATTTTTCGAAATTCTAATTTGGACTCATAATCCTTCAATTAATCATACGAAATAATAAAGCATTTTTTGGAGAAGATTGAAGCCGAAGACGAGTATAGCTGCAAAAGACAAAATATGAACACAGAAATAGAGATATGTTTGAACTGCGTTTTATCTTCAATTACGTCTATAGCAAGAGTTTACGGATGGACATTTTTTATTTCTTGTTCCTGCCACAACCGAAATGATGTTAAAGTTCATCCAATTGTAACAAAATTTCACTCATTCTTTATCGAATGTTTCTACTGGATACACTTCTGCTTGGTGTTTTCCATGACAATACCGATTTTGTCAGAGATGATTCCTTGTCAATCGTTGTACTTACTAATCGAGAATAATGTCATCTTTGGTAAAATGGCTGTTGCTATTTTGGTTTTGACTTTCGCTCTTACTTTCAGTATTATAAAAAGAGTAAAATTAACTCCGAATTTTAAATTGACGAAGATAGAATATTTTTGTCGAAAAGAATTGTTCGGCGTGATTAGTTATACTAGAATTATCAGTTTTGTTATTGTCATAAGTTTAACTATTTGTGGCCAAGCATTCAACGTTTTTTATTTTTATCCTGCATTAGAAGAAGGAAAGTTGTACCAGCAAGAAGCACTTTTTTGCAGTGTAGAAGTTGGCATTTTCATTAATTTAATTATCGGTGGAATATCGTATCTCTGTTTATTTCTTTTCTTGTTTATAATCATATTAATGAAGATTTTTCAGAAACTATCNGGCACATTTAGCAAGAGGCGCTACTGAAATCTGTCACCAATGGTAATGCATAATTAGTCATTCATTAGTCACAAAAAATTTTGGAATAATGTAAGAGTGCTTTTAAGCACACTATAAACTGATGTAAGCATATTAAAGATTTGTTCCGATTAACAATTCATTTGAATGTTTATTTAAAGTATTATTAGTAGATTTATTTTTGTTTCATATTTCTATTGCTATATCTGACTTTGTTTTTTATTGCGTATTTGTGGTTGTATATATTATTGTTCAGTTATTTTCTTATTTTTCCGTTGTCAATTTTTTGAATTTGAACATATGTATTGTATTTAATAAAACGTTAGTTTTCAATAAACCTATCTTGGCGACAAGAAAGGTGTGTTGTGATAAGCTAATATAATATACAATAGAGCGTCGTTTATCCGAATCAATTGGGGACTGAGGTTGTTCGGATAACATATTTTTCGGATAACCGATTTTGTACGAAAAAATATAACCTATCTCGTGTTGAAATTTTTTTTCGTTGCGTGTTGCTTCACGTTGAGTTTTCGTCAGTGTTCAGCCTAACGTAAACTTTTTAATATAATAATCGTGGCTATTGTATCGTTAAAAATTATTTCTTTATTATTTACAAACAAAATAAATACATTGAAAAATATAAAAACAAAAAAAATTATACTTTAGAAGTTAATCTAGTTTCAAAAACATTCGATTTAGAGTGACACACAGTCTTCAGAAAAACACTACACAAAAGCGCCAATGTTGCCAGCTAAAACACACAAACCAACAAAAAAGATATTGGAGTAGCCGAAGATATAGCCAAAGATTGCAACGTGACAGCACTAGCGAAAATTTAAATTTGCCGACTGGAATGTTTTCGGTTAACCGACGTTTCGGATAATTGGCTTTCGGATAAACGACGCTCTACTGTATGTCTATAGTAAGATGTTTGATAGTTTTATATTAAGTGATGTATAAAGAATATATTTCAACCGTTTGTTTTGATATACATAAATAAGTTTGTGCGCTGTACATCTGTGAATTTAATTTTTATAATTTTATTTATTTGAAAAAAGCATTATCTTAAAAAAGTTAAAATAATCCTGTTTCTAATAAATATTATCTTAATAAAATAATTCTTTCTGAAATATTTCAAACCGATTAATATATTTACATAACTCGTAACGTAAAATCATGGTGTGATCGTAATACGTGACGCGTTGTTAAATATATATTCTAACAATAAGTAACGAATTGTTACAATGTATTGTTCGTTTTTTCTATTGCAAATGAACCATTGTAAAAACAGGAGACGCCGACGATAGGCGTAGAAGGCTCTCTTTGTTTTAAATCATTAAGGTTTTCTCGGGTGAAGACTGGAGATGCTGAATGGGCGAAGAGGATTATCTGTGTTACGTTTCTTTAAGGCTCGCTCGAGTAAAAAGGCCGAAGAGAGACAGAGAGTCCTTTGAGTGTCCCGCATGTATAAGGACGGCTCGAGTGAAGACAGAAGACGCCGAGAGAAAGCGGAGAAGTCTTTCTGTATCCCGTTTTATTAAATTTCGCGCAGGGCGAGAATTTTTTTTTTTTTTTTATTGTGGTTCGGTATGAGTTTGAAGTAAATTTTGTGTCCCTAACGTCCGTATTATTACGACCTAGCATCTTAGTGGTTTTCTTTCTTTCGTTATTACTACTTGTTGCAATATTGTATTCATTAATTTAGATAGTAACGATACGATAAGTTTCGAATAGTTGAATTTGAAGTATTCGGTGGAAATTGTAAATATGTTTATTGTGAGTTAGGACGAATGAAACTCGACAAGTGATGTCAGTCGCTTATAAAGTTGCATTCTTTTCAACTCTTAGTGGAACTCTGAAGCAGCCACCTCCACGTGGTGAGTTCTGGGTTGTCGTTCGTCTGCAAATGACGAATGGCAAGCGAAGAGCTGCTTGTTTCTTTCAATTGATAATAAGAAATGAATGAAAACGTGCCAATAAAAACAAAAATTACAAAAGTAATTACAGGGTGAATAGGGTGAATTAAGTATCTAGCTTTGGTATAAATCGCTTTAAATTTTTTATAAGTGATGTTAATTGCTTTGTTTTAATCGTGATCGTGATTTTCAATTCATCCTAGTTCTGAATTATTAATAACTATTTCGTTAACGTAATCAATAGTGTTTATGAACAAAATTAACCAAAAAAAGTTAGAGAAAAAGCAGTGGCGTAGCGGACATAACTAGTGCCCGGGGCACGACACTTTATTGGCGTCTTTCTCCCCTCTCAAAAAACAAATCTTGTTTGTCTTGGAAACCATTTTGCGCCCCTCTGCGAGTGGCGCCCGGGGCATGGAAGACCCCCTTGCCCTCCTTTCGCTACGCTAGTTACAAAAAGTGCAAATATCGAAAAGATAAGCGTTTGTAACAAAACGATTAATAACGAAATTGCATTCTGCCCTTTCGAATAGATGTAGTAACTATTCCAAGGTGAAATTAATTGTACATGAATTAGAAAATTTTGCGATGTGATATGAAGAAAATTGTAATTCGCGACAAGTAAAGCATAAACAAGAGAGAGAGAACGAAGTGAGAAAATTCATTTGTCGAAAATAAAAAGAGAGTCTGTGAAAATTAATGCTTGGTCGTTAGGAACAAAACCGATTTTAGAAAAGCCGCGGTGATGCGAGAACCCGGGCTTGTGTAAATTCGACGATTCCAATGTTAGGCTATACTTTTTAGTCAAAAAAGGGGAGGGAGAAGTACTCCATTTCACATATGCAGTCAAGGAACTTTATAAAATTTTTTCACAGCACTTCCTTCGTGAGTGACACAGCTTCCGAAATACTACTCATCCAGGGAAATGGAGAAAAATTGTGGATTGAAGCTACCGTCAATTTTATAAAAAATGGTCATTAATGACAAAGCGAGGACCCCGAAAAAAGGCAGAACAGATAATGACACAGAGTTTGCCTGTTTAATTTGTGTGTGTTAAATACTTCCAGTAATTCTACGCCGTTGTAAAAGTTTATAAACCTATGAGAACCGAAGGGGCGAACTCTTCACTTTGTCGACGGATGGCTAGGAGGGCTATAAATCGCGTTGGGAGTACGCGTGTGTAAGCCGATAGGTGTTGGACGTTCCAATGATCAGACAGGTTTAAAATAAACACAATCACAGTTTATTAATTCTCTAGACTAAGATACAGAAAATTACAAGTATGGCTAAATATGAGATTATACGCGTTATAAGCTACAAAGATATAACCTGCGCTACAAATTCTTTTTTAGGCAGCCCGATACGCGGGTTTATTAAATCTAAGCGCGGAGAGCGAGTTTACTCATATCTAATAAAATCCCGTTCGTACGATGTAGGCTGAATGATCGTGGACCTTGGTCAGGAAAAGTGCGGCCATCAAGTCTCGAGAGGTCCTTCGGTAGGGTAGATGAGGAGAGGTCCGAATAGAGTTACCGGCCTGGAGGCTTCCTTATGACGAGCGCCCCGAGGTGCGGGTGCAACCCCTTTTTATGCTCGTCCCGCAGAGGAAACTATCGGGAAATTCTAATGCAATCTGGTCCAAGTTCGATTTGCGTCCGGGTGTTGTTTATGTTAATTGTCTGAAATCGATTTTTTCGACAAATTTATTACCTCTTTCTATTCGGTATTTTTACTCATTTTACCTCATAAAACTGATAACATCTGTCAAACACTAAATTAATTGCCGGTAGTGAATAAGGTCAGAGTTTGGGTTACAACCCAATAATTGTTAAATTGCAGAGATATTTGATCGGTTTCATATAACAAAATTATTTAATTAGTAAATTATTCCCTTCGAATTTCACACATAATGAAAAATTGTTGTTATTTAACGTTTAAACGCGTAGTGGAATGCGTTATTTCCGGCGCGCTGTTCATCGACTTCCTCCTCCATCCCGAATCCCACCGTTTTCATATTGAGCGAGACTTACACACCGACGTAACGGTTACAGTGATGTCAGTCCTGACTTGGGCATTGCCGACGTAACGGTAATATATGTACAGTAGACCCTACTATAAAACGGGTTTATATAATGCGGATTCGTATATAGCGTAAAGCAAAAAATTGCGACCGTATTCGTATAATGACGCTTAAAAGAAACTCGTAAAATACGGTAAAACGTCATCGCCGACTCGTGTCGCGACAGGAATGGTCGAATCTAGACCAATATCGGGATTTTGGAAAGCAGTGTTGATATTACGTGACGGTGTCCTATACGGTAACGAAACGTAAGTGATTGGATGCGACAAACAAACTAGATAATGGTTCAATTGTGAGTGTTGCCGTGAGGGTGTTTATAAGGATGTGTTGTAACAAGACTGATGAAACCGTATAAACTTCAAATAATGAAGTCGTGCTACTACTACTACTTCTTTTTCGTCCTTAACACAGTGAAGTATAGGTTTGTGTCAGGGACTAAAGACTTCAATGTCTTTTTATCTTTCCACACTCCCCTGCAAACACCACCGTTACATCGTCAGTTTTTTTCTTATGTCTTTATTGATCTTTTTCGTTTACCTCTTTCTAAGTCTAAAATTCGTGCTGATTGATAGATTAATACTTACATGGTGCCGAGGACAAGTTATTCCACTTCAAACTGTGTCAGATAGAGCATGTAATTTGTAAATATCTATCAATTCAATATTAGTTTAAAATACATGATAGTGGCTTATATAACATAAACGTTTCGTCCGGTAAGCGAGATGAAACATTATGAGAAAAAAAAATTCTTTTGAAAAGAAACACTGCTTATATGATTGAATATAAGGAATGAAGATATTAAACTAGAAAAATCTTTCTTCTTAAATGAAGTTAAGACTATTTACAAAAATATAAAATTTTTGAGTCTATCTTAATCCTTTTTTACACCACCCCAGAAGTAACAGTCAACATGGGTTTTTTCTTTTTGAAGAATATACTTCTTAAAAACAAAGGTAAAAGGTAAACAGTAAAAAACAATTCACAATGTTAAAAACGATCAAGTGTCAGCCTTCTGTTTTAGGATCTNTTTTTCATTAGTTATCTGTTCTTCCTTAATGTCCAGAAAAAAGTTAGATGAAAGTCGAGACCAGATATGAAAAGCTCAGGACAGCAGGATCAGATTAACTATATACGAACTTCTGGTTTAGAATGAAAGTAACGTTACTTTGATTCAAAATTTTTTTATCGAACACAGTTAGGTACATAACCGGCACGACTCTATTGCCAACAGGAAATGTATGACGTACAGGGCCAAAACACTACTACACTCCACACAGGCGTGCTAAGTGCTACCTGTCACATTAATAACGTAATGGCGCATCTATTTCGCGCTATATCATTTACGCAGTAATTCGGTGAATTTATATTTATAATCAAGACAAATTGATAATAATAATAATAATAACTCTCCCGTGGTCACCACCTGGTCGTTGTGGGAGAGCCCAGTAATTTTATTGAACCATAGGGCAATGCAGACTGGAGCACAAGCTCCTGGTAGGGACACCCATGCCAGTAAAGTTTATGGGAAGAAATGAAGCTAACAGTGACCACACACCCACATTCTGTGGAGAAATTTATGATGGTAGTAACCAGATCTAAGTATGATACCGGCTCGGACGTCGCCCGGGTTAACAAGGTCCGCGTTCGTGGGTTAGGCAGAGGCTGACGTTCGAAAAATAGGCTCCAGTCTCCCTTGGTTACCGGTGGCGAAAGCAGCGCCGGCCCAAGCATGGCTACTGCAATGCCCTCAACAGATGTGAGGAATCAACCTAGCCTTGGTGTTTCTGTAGCAATGCATCCACAGACCACAAAGGCTGGAAAACCACGCCAACGGATGAAATGGACAACGGAAATGAACGAGTTTAAGTACACTACGAAAAAAACAAAATAAATTATTCACAAACAACGAAAAACTTTTTTACAGACAAATCAGTACCAAAACCAATACTGAAACATAGCACAGTGGCACACCAACAAAAGAAGAACTCACAACTTATTGGTCTTCTCTTCGGTCCAATGCTGTTACACACAATGCTGAAGCAGGCTGGATCAAAGAGGAGAACAGAAACTTGCACAACATACCAACTATGCCCTGTGCTGAAATAAACATACACGACACAAACATATACGCCGTTAACAGAACAAACAACTGGAAGACACCTGGTGTAGACAACATTCACAATTTCTGGTACAAAATGTTTACATCACTGCACCAAGAACTAGCTAAACATCTAACACACATCACCGTCAATCCACAAGACATGCCAAAATTTCTTACGCAGGGCATCACCTACATGAAACCTACAAACAACAACACCACAGACGCCATACAATACAGACCAATTACATGTCTTCCAACACTCTACAAATTATTGACATACTGTATCACAAACAAAATATACAAACATGTTGAAGAAAAGGAGACATTCTTACAGAACAACAAAAAGGTTGCCGTAGAAATCACAGGGGATGCAAAGAACAGTTACTCATAGATTCAGTCATTCTACGGCAAGCACACAAACAACACAGAAACATACACACAGCATACATAGACTACAGAAAAGCGTTCGACAGTGAACCACACAGTTGGCTGCTACATATTCTACACATGTACAAAATACATCTATCACTCATTGCATTTTTCCAAAACACTATGCAGCACTGGAGAACAACACTACATCTCAGGGTTAGTAACACTTCCA
>NW_019386327.1:99082-128538 GCF_000671375.1 Centruroides sculpturatus | reverse complement strand
GACATTCTTACAGAACAACAAAAAGGTTGCCGTAGAAATCACAGGGGATGCAAAGAACAGTTACTCATAGATTCAGTCATTCTACGGCAAGAACACAAACAACACAGAAACATACACATGACATACATAGACTACAGAAAAGCGTTCGACAGTGTACCACACAGTTGGCTGCTACATATTCTACACATGTACAAAATACATCTATCACTCATTGCATTTTTCCAAAACACTATGCAGCACTGGAGAACAACACTACATCTTAGGGTTAGTAATACTTCCATACAAACAAACGAAATATTCATTAGGCGAGGAATTTTTCAAGGAGATTACTTGAGTCCTCTCTGGTTCTGCCTAACCCTGAACCCGTTATCCAACATGTTAAACAACACGCAATATGGCTACAATATCAGACACGAAAAAACAACACAGTTTACGCGTCACATCTCATGTACATGGACGACATAAAACTTTATGCATCCACACAAAAACAACTTCATCAACTCCTACAAATCACACATTCATTCACTAAGGACATACAAATGGAGTTTGGCCTAGACAAATGCAAAACACTTCACATAGAAAAAGGAATCCTGAAGAAAGAAGATTTTGCACTTGGAAATGGAGACGTTATTGAATCCATGGAAGAGGGTGAATTCTACAGGTATTTAGGATTCCAACAGGCCAAACTAACAGAACATACACAAATAAAGCAAAAATTAATTAAAGAATACCAAAGTAGGTTAAATGCCATTCTCAGAACACAGCTAAATGCAAAACACACAGTTAAAGCAATAAACACATATGTCATCCCAGTACTCACATACTCTTTTGGAGATATACACTGGACTCACACAGATCTCGAGCAACTCCAAAGGAAAACAAGAACAACACTTACTAAGCATAAACAACATCATCCTAAATCTGCCATAGAAAGACTAACCCATTTACGTAAATATGGCGGACGTGGCCTGATCGACATAGTTAACTTTCACTACAAACAAATACAGTCACTGCGAGAGTTTTTCTACAAGAAACAAGAAACATCACAGTTACATAAAACAGTAACTCTAGCAGACTCAAATAACACACCATTAAACTTACACTCACAACATACAGACATGACACAACATATAAAAAGCATAGACAACATTAAGCAATCATGGGCTCAAAAGGCTCTCCATGGCAGGCATCCTTACGACCTGGCCCAGGATTTTGTTGACAAAACTGCGTCAAACAGCTGGTTAGATCGGGGATGCCTCTTTGGGGAGACGGAAGGATTCATGATTGCCATACAGGATCAGGTCATAAATACTAAAAACTACAGAAAACACATACTCAAAGATACAACACTCACAAATGACACATGCAGAAAATGTCACATCATGCCAGAAACTATACAACACATCACTTCTGGTTGCAAGCTCTTGGCACAGACAGATTACTTACATAGACACAATCAAGTAGCAAATATAATACACCAAGAGCTTGCAAAGAAACACAAATTGGTAGACATCCACGAACCATACTACAAGTATATTCCACAGACAGTATTGGAAAACAACACGCACAAAATGTACTACGACAGAGCCATAATCACAGATAAAACAATTTACCACAACAGACCAGACATCACACTCATTGACAAACACAATAAAATCACATACATTATAGACATAGCCATTCCAAACACTCACAATGTACAAAACACATGCACTGAAAAAATTAGCAAGTACACAGAACTCGCCCAGGAAGTAAGGCATCTGTGGAGGATGGAAAGGGTGCTTATTGTACCTGTTGTTCTCTCCTGTACAGGTGTGATACCACACACACTACACAAAAGCCTGGGAACATTACAATTGAATAGAAATACATACATCACACTACAGAAGGCCACTATATTGAATACATGTCATATTGTTAGGAACTTCCTGAATACAGACACTGACACTGACACACTTATTTAATTAGTTTTGGTTGCTATGTTTTGACTCTGGTCTGGCATAGTACACAGCCACCGGTTTAAACCGAGTATTACTCACTAAACCCAACATAATAATAATAATCATATCAATGGCTTTAGTTACTTGAGTGCTATCGGCCGTGTTTCTCTCCATTGTCGATTCAATTTTTTTTTAAATTAATACGTTCTCCAACGGCTTAACAGCTTTGCATAACGTATTTCTCAGGCATTTTGGGGCTGTGACACATCTTTCTCATATTCAGGGCTGTGACACATTTTTCATTTCCATATTCGGATTACGCAATTTTTCAGACAACAGACAATACCGTTATTGTGTATTGTAAGTGAGGAATCGCTGCATTCTAGAAATCCTTCTTTAGTGGCGAGTATGGTGAAAAAGTGCAATTTTTTTACCACATTCAAGCTTTAAATATATGCATATTTTTTATTTCGTTATTTCGAGTTGTAGGCTGAGAATTTTTGTATTCGTGTACAGTGTTTTTTAGAAAAGATGATGTTTATGGTATCAGAGTCTAAAATCGTTATCGTGAAGCCTCTGTAGCCTTTCACAGTCATTCCATCATCATAACGTTCAATTTTATAGTTCCATTCTTGTACTTGCAAGTGCTGTTTTTACAATACCCATCATGTCTTGGCGCATGTAAAGTTTAAATCAGTGTTTTCCCAACGTGGGGCATACATCCCACAGGGGAGCAATTGGATTGTTAAGGGGGAACAATTCGAAAATGAACTCGTCTGGAGTTTAAGTTAACCGTATAGCAGCTTTATATGTTAGAAGGACATAAGAAATTTAGAATGGCTTAGTGGAATATAGCACAAACAAGATTGGGAAAGACTAGTTTAAATCTTGTTCTACATTCGAATCATGAAGTCACATGTTTTACTTGTACATGTGACTTCATACTTCTTATAGAGACGTCAATCACTATTATCTGTATTTTATTGCAAAGCATAGTTAATGCTTTTCGAAGGTTTTTTTAGACATTAATATTATTATTCAAGACGTTTCAAGTGTTGTTGCTACTAGAATTATCATTTAGATAATAACCCTTAAAATTTATATTTATTTCTTGAAAACATTCAAACTTCTTCTCTGTCCAAAATTTTTGTTTAATTTTAAAATAAGAATCTACTGTTTTACTGAAAGCACTAAGCAAGCACAAAAGCACGTATCAACACAAAATAGTAAAAGAAGCTTTAATAAATTACACGCAATTTTCTATACAGTACTTAGAAAAGTAAACATCGTGTTACGTACACGACAGTCCAGAAAGTAGATCTATTCTGTTATATAAAGGTATATTTACTCCATTAACTTAGAAAGTGCATTTTATATTAATAGTGTGTACTCTTCAGAAAAGCAGATTTCTCTTAAAATTATTATGATTATGAAATTTTAATGATTGTATCAAACATTTACTGTCTGAGACGATCATTAAAGTAATATGAACAATGTGATAGCACTAAGTACTCGCACTATGAAAATCAAACAATGTTACTCTCGATTGTACGAACTCGGATTGAGCGAATTTCGGAAACATTAGACCAAATTTTTTCGTTAATAATCGTTGTAAAAAAATTATTTATATGACTGCCACTAAAGTTGTTTATACGTTTGCTTCGACTCAACGATTACTGAAGCAAAGCAATATATGGAAAAAATGTGTTTTTATTTACAAAATAATATTTTGATACAGCATTAAGAACTAAAGGCTTTATGTCGTTGTTGATGTTTATTAGAATTTGCATCTTCTCAAATTTACTTTATTTTTAAAAATTAAGTTTGTGGAAAACAAAACCGATGTAATAATGAGCATTGTTATTGAAGAAAGCATTGTCATGTCTTTCACAGTCGAATAATTTACTGAGAAAGAACGATCAACGGAAAGTAAGGTCGATCCTTGAATATTGAAATTACTAAATTCAGAACGCTGATACCATAAAAAATATCAATAATTTTATGTATTTTTGTATGAATACATTAAAATTTTACGTTATTTTTAAGTATTCTTTTTATTCTTTTCTTCCTGTAAGTTATAAAAAGGTTTTATCAAGCTGATCATAGTTTTGGTCAGATTCATTTTGGTCAGATTCAATCTATTTCGTAATAGATTACTTCTGAAAAATACTTATTGCTTCTTGCCGAGATTCGAATTTGAATCCCCAAAGCGGTAAGCTGACGCTTTATTCGTCGTTTTAGTGCCTCATCATTGTACTGTGGCATTGTACACCTGGTTGCATCCGTGACGAATGTACAAAAACTGACTTTCTTAATTAATGACTAGAGTGGTAGAAATTATAAAGCATACAATTTAACATTGTATACATCGTGTTATTGCAGTTCCCCGACTTTTGTTAACTTGTCTAAAATTAAATTTATGAATAATTTTGACATATTGTGTGTATCATATCATTATATATTACCCGAAAAGTATATAACGGGAACCGCGTGTATGTCAGTACTGGACTATATACGTTTCTGGACGGTTTTCTGAATAATTTGGGTGTTTGCTGTGTTCGACTTATTTGTCGACTTTCTCCTACGCTGGTGTTGCTACAGCAGCAACACCTATGTAGGAAAAAGTCGGTAAACTAGTGGGAATGGTGTTTTTTGCAGTGTCCAATATTTTGTTGACTTTGCTATCAATGAGAGGACCGGCTTTCTCGGAAATCTCGTGTTGAATCCGATAGAGATTGAAAAAAACAGAACTGAAAACCGAAGTACTGCAAAGCACTATAACCGAAAATCCCGAAAAACTCGTAAATGGAATGGCTTAGAAAAACGAAACAGGCAGAACAAAGAATCTTCTGGAGAAATGAATTACAAAAGGAAAACTGACTAGAAAAAACAGAAATATGAAAACCCAAAATGTTAACTAACACCGAAAAGCTATGATAACGGCTAAAAATTTGAAACTGGCCTAGTAAATCTTAACTATAAACTTGCAATCCAAAAGGCTGAAGAAAATCTCAGATAACCCCGAAAAACGAAAGTACTACAATGCAGTAAAATCAAAAAATTCAGAATAACTCGAAAACTAGTTTAGTGAGAAAAACCAAAATTATAGCGGAAACTAAACACTTGAAATCCTCTCTAACTACAAAAAGAGAACTATGTATCTTAGATCTAAACTAAGACAAGACTGACTAATAGAAAAAACACCCTAAAAACAAAAAATTTACAAAAGTCAGCAAAAAAATAAATAAATAATTTGATACAGTGAAAGTTGAAAAAAAGTAAATTTAAATCGATTAAATGAAAGAAACTAACTGTTTCTGCCTGGCAAAGCCAAAACAGAAACTGAGCTAGCTAATTCTAACAGCTAAGATTTGTGGGTACCCAGACGAAGTTCGAACTCGAATAAACCGTGAAATTCTTGCGCGACACAAGATGTAAACAACGAGAGTCGGAACTGTTCGAGTATGTGTCAAACTATCTGTCAAGGTCTTAGCAGAAAAAAAACTCTAACTCGAGCGCTCATAAACAGGTAGATCTTTGACTCGCGTGCCTATAAAATGTTGGCCGAGATAAACCTTTTCGAACAAAAAAGGAGAATTTTTGATAGATGAAAGATGAAATTGATCGTTCTTAGACGTCAAAAAATGGTAAACAGCGGCCTGAGTTATGAGTGCAGATGTTATTGTTTTATAAACAGACAAAGAGGTATCAGATGGACACCTCGAATCGGATTTTTCCCGCCACCCGAAAAGGTTTCGTCTTGCACCTGGAGACAAAGGAGAGACCAATCGGGAAGCGTAGAATGCGACGAGGGACCAATCCGAAATGCGAATAGTGGGGGAAAAGCTATAAAAATCGGAACTTCACAGTCGAAGGAGAGTCTCCTCTGGATTAAGCCTACAGTTGTGCTTTATGTATAGTGTTGTGCTACCGCCGATCACCTAGGACGCCGCAGCTTAACACCGAACATCTGCATTGTCCAGCGATTCTTCTCGTCTGCCCGGGCTACGACCGATCACCCGAACTCTCACCATTTCATAGGAACAGCGAGATTTTGGAATTGTCCAATATCGATGTAAGCATGAATTCGAACAAATAAACGGGTTTTCTCTTGTAAAACACTTGTTATTCATTTGCCTCCTTCGCCACCACCCACATACGCGGTTTCCCTTAGCTCATTCTGACGCGAGATAAACTGTACCCCCCTTTCAGTCCGCGACCTTACAGACTAAGAAAAAAAAACACGTGGTAATGAAAAATCTAGCCTACGGAAAACGAAAAACTGACTCAAGATCTAAGCAGCAACACAAATACTGACTGAAATGACAAAATACAGCAGGAAAAAACACTCAATAGAGCCCAAGAAAAACAAAAGTAAACTTCTCCAAAAGCTTACCAACACAGACAAGAAGCAGGCAGAGAGACTTTATTAAGTAAAGACAGACAAACAAACAGACAGACGACAATAGGAATTTATAAGTCTACAATTTTACAAATTGCGGTCCAATAACTGACGTAAAGCTATAAGAGTAAAGGTCGGATATTACACTTCTTTTCCAACAGATGTTTCTCAACGAACAAATTTGGTCCAGTGTTTCAGAAATTCATTATATCGGGGTTCGTACAATCGACAGTAATAGAACTATATTTTATTCTCATAATTTTTTATTATTATAATGTTCATGTAATGCTACTTATTATGCTTCTGACGATAAATTATGTTAATTTTACACCGTTTTATGATAACTTTGCTTTATCGAATAGCAAACACATATAATGCAATTTACCAATTAGTTGAGTAAATATTCTTTTATATAACGGGATAGACATAATATATAGGCATTACATTTATAAAGACATCTAAATTTCTAATTGGAGAAAATTGGATAAATCTGTTCAGCTTCTGATTTGATTTCTTTCTGGTACTCGATTTGGAGTCACGATTACTGCTTTTGTTACTAGATTCACGTTTCCAGAATAAAAATAATCACAAATAAAGCTGAAATTTCAAAACGTAAATGTAAAGTAGTTTTATCTCAATGATATTCTCAGTATCTTAGAAAACTTCGCACACGTGTAGAAAAAAACCATGATTTTCTGTTTGCAATTATATTATCAGTAGTAGGAAAATAAAATGAAGCATTGTCTATTGTACTTATACGATCCTATTTTCTCTTCTATAAAAGTATTTGGAATAGATTTACTGGATTCCTGCGAATGTCTCCAGCAGAAAAACAAGACGAAAAGGAAATTTTCTCTGTCCACGTGTTTTACATTTTATGTAAATTTCCTCGAAATATATCTCTGGCTGAATACGCTCGAATATTTTCTGCAGATTCTAATACCAGACTACTATTGCCTTCGATTAATAAAAATGTATAATGAACATTCGACTCTAGCTTCGTTAACTCTTCTATTTATGGCAGTGTATATTGCACTACAGTTTAGCATTATCAAAAGGAAGTCATTGGATTTACATTACTCGAAATTTAATTACGAAGAAGAATACAAAATTGCAAATCGTATACAAATGTTATTAGTTGCAAGTTTGTCTTTGCTCTTCTTTGTATTCTTAATAATTAACTTATCGTCCACGATAATATTCTACGCAGAAATAAACATACAAAACGGAAGCGATTTTGAAGCAACGACATGTTCTATTAATGAAACAATATGGCTTGTGTATGTAGTGGGACATATCGCATCTCTTCTATTATTTTTTGGTTTATGTATATTTGTAATCGATTTGTAATCGAGTTGAAAACTCGATTACAAATCATTATGGAAAAACACACGGAACTGTGGGAAACTTACCAAATGATCAACGAAACATTTTATTGGCTGATTCCCTTAAATTATACTTATTTCCTTTATATTACCTGCTTCTTCACTTATGGAGCTATATTTGGGCAAATAAATTTTAATATTCGAATATTTATTGGAATTTATTCTTTAATGTTCGGATTCGGACTGATTCTTGTAGCCTGGTTATTATCAAATGCAACGATATCGGTGAGTATTTCAAAGAATATTTTGAAATATAAAAAATAGCAAGTAATTAATGGGTTAAAAACCATTTAATATTTCTGCTTATTTCGTTAATTATCAAACCAGAATCCATAAGTAGCTTTTAATAAATATTGTTAGAACGCAATTGTGCTATTATGTTTTTTAGAAACTATTTTTATTATTTAAGTAAAATGTAATTGAATGTAATGTAAACATGGGCAAAGAAGAAAACGCGTTTGGAAATATGCACGAAAGTAGTCAACGTCAATAACAGCCGATGTTATATTAACACATGACAGCATTGAATATTTTATAGTAGCGAAGTAATTTGAGAAATACAAGGTAATACTTGTAAATGCTAATAAGGAATAACGTGTTTGTTAAATCCTATTCTTTTCGACATATGAGACCTTTGCATCTTTTCATGCTGTTGCCTTTCCACAACCAAAATTTAATAGTTTCAATGCTCCTTATAGACAAGCTACCATGACATATTTTGTTTTTTAATCTTTAGTCCATTCTGAGATACTACAAGAAATAGACGCCAACACACAAACACACATGGACGAATTCTATTACAATTATGTTTTGGCTTTTTCCTTAGTTCAAGGGTCTGAAAACGTGGAGAGTTGCCAATACATAAATTCGGAGGATCAAATTTGACAATATCTCATTACTTTCCTCTGTTATGTATACATAACATCCAGGAAAGTAAAAGCTTAAAACAATAGATTAATATGTTGCTCAACTGTTCTTGAAATCTAGTAATAAATTCGCAGCCGTTCATAAAGCCGAAAATGTTTCATACACCCGAATATATATAGCTCTCTGATTTCCCGCATGAGGCATTGTGTGCCTTGACGAATTTATAATGGGCTTTACATCTAGAATGATCGCAGTGTCTAAAACCAAAATAAAAGTTAAAAATCTATACGTGGTCATCTGTGATACACGTAAACACGTCACTAAAAACTATTTTTAGTTAACAAATTTTTACTGTCGTGTATTGAATTTCGTGTAACTTGATTACTTATACAAAAGTAAACGCATTCAGGAAAAAATCTGATTGTTTTGTTGAAATTTTCATGAAGGCAGTTTACGTGAACAAATCAAATTATTTCTTGAAATTAATCTAAGCAACATTTTTCGAATTTTGCGTAAATATACAAGTCGGAGGAAATAGTAGAGGCAACTGCCTTTCTAATTCGCAAAATAAAAAGTTCAACATCGAGTTGCGTAACTTTCCAGGCCAAAACATTTAAATATGCATGTAGCGTCATCTGTTTCTTAAAACTAATGTGTTCTTACTTACATTTAATTAATTATTCACAATAATTTCTTATAACAAATATTTTTTAAACATCTTTTAAAATTTGCATGATACTGTAAATGCGTTCGTTATTTCATGATTACCTTAAAATTTTAGATCTACGACGATTACAGTTCCATTGTAAAACTATCTTCTGCTGATCTGTCTCCACAATTCAAATTAAAGGTGACTTTATACACTTCATTAGTATTGCATTGTAGGACTAAAATAATACGAAGTTTATTATAATATTTCATACTTTTGCACAGATAACTGGTTTCATGAAAAGATTTAAGGGCATGCCTATGGGAATCTCTGTTGCCGATTTCTTCTTTATAAAGCGAAACTTTTTGATAAGAGTAAGTAGATTTACTATAATTGTTTAATAGATTTTCACTAAATAACTTTCTTGTTGTTGTAGGTGGTGAGTGCATTGTATTCCATTTTCTCATCTTTGGTAGAATTGAGTGGAGTGATGGCAAAAAACAAGAAATGTTCAAGCAGCCTTTCTGTATTTAATAATACTAATTATTAGTTCTTATATACAGGTTACTAAACTTTTAGAATAGTTTTCACAGGATGCCACATTACCAAATATTTCAGATTATTTAGATTCTGTCCATCAGTGGGAGAGGTAGTAAAATTGTGAGTTCACGACTTGTCAACCTGCTGGCGGCGTGTTTTTCGGGTTCCATTCATATTAGTAACACTGAAATAAGGTCTAGTGTTTCATGGGTGAACTAATGGGGACATTCCTTTTCGCGGGATCGCCCATGTGTCGCGTTGCCAAAAACAAGTCAGGGGCAGATGCTGGAATTTTATTGAGATGCCACTTCATATTAATATCTATATCCTCCGCACTGTAGTTGTACTACGGAAAACTTTTTTCTATTTGACATTTGAAGATTTCAGGTAGTGTGTACGTACCCTCCGCACCCCCGTGAATTTTGTCGGCCGAATAGCCGAGCTGTCAAGGTGGGAACATACCGCTTTGTAAGATCCGGGATCGAGTCTGGACTGCTCGAAAATTACCTAGGAATTTTCGAAGGATGGTTCGTATGGATATGTTGAGCCCTGTCCCTCATCACCTGGTTGAACACATATTAAGCTTGCTAAAAACAGGCTCCTTTAGTGACAACAACCAGAGAGTTAAAAATACTTCTGGATCCACTTGACATATAAACCAAATCTTACTGGGATTAATACTATATGTAAAAATACGCGTTTGATAAATTTTACGATTGACAGATAAGGCATTTCGAGTGACATTTGAAAATGATTTGCTTAAGGAAACAATTATTTTCTTTTTAATTGCAAATTTTCAAAATTTACTTGACGCATATAAATATTTATTTTTTAATGTAATTCACTTCTATTTGAAGAGAGTAGCAAATTCCGGTTAGAAGGAATAATTGTAAACTTATTTCCATTGCTATTTTGTAGGATCACGGACTTATTTGAGGTTAGATATTACCCTAACAGACGTTATCTGGCCCAGGCCATAATATTGCAGTGTGACGTTAAGAAAATAGAAAATGTGTTATAGTTTTCAGCGAATCGTATCCGGTAATGTTTCAAAATGATAAAACTCTATTAGTACAGTATATTGTTATCTCACTCGAGAACACAGCGCCACGCTGCAAATTATATTTGTCTTGTCTGTATTTACAAATTATCGTTTACACATTTCACATTTCCTGGCTTTTACTGTGCATATTCTTGACTTCTATGTAAAGACAGTAGATGATTGTATTTGGTATAAATAAATTTGCGTGTTTTGAAACTTTATTAAAATTTTTTTATATTTTTATTTATTATACAATAGAGAAATGCAATTTCGACACCGGGCGTAAGTTAGTAAATTCTCATAACGAAGATCTTTATTTATTCTGGCATCACTCTAAACAGGAAATCTTCGTCATTTCGACACTCAAGGGAGCAAATAATTCGAATTATTTGAACATTTTTCTAATTTTCGAACGAAATTAAGACATTATCTTAATTTTATTCGAGATTTACGTGAAAAACTAAGATTCGCAGGGCTCCTATACATTAAATTACTTGAGACACGTGAACCCTTTCTCGTGGGGTTGTCCTATCCTTAAAAAATTTGTAACTCTTTTTTATCACAGAAAACTTTTTACCGATGATGAAATTAAAATTACAATATTTGCCATTAACCGAAAATTTGTTCTAACGAATCGTGATTGTTTGTTCGAGTAACGAGTTACCATTGTGTTTGTTTAACGCGATTGTGATATACGCAGTGTCATCCAAAAATTAATAAGCCTGTATTACTGGGCAATCAATGAAAAAATGTACGAACATTAACAGAAAAATTTCACCCGGCAACCAGGATAGCATTGATGCATCAATGTCAATATTGATCCTTCTGATGGTGTCTAAATAAATACCAGTTGGGTCACGTGGTGTCTTATGAAACGAATTTTTATTTTAAAACAGTAAAATTATCGGCATTACATCGAAATATAAGATAATATTCTTGATTTTGCATATTGTTTTTTTCTAATGGTGTAAAACAATCGTTGTTTGAAGATCGTTTTATTTTCACTGATGTTTCATGTTTAGAAATGAATGGAATCTTCTCAAATATGATGCTCCGAGTTATTTGCAAAATTTTACTTTTTAGACCTTCGAACGGATAAAAATAAAGAATCAAAAATTCTTGTATAAGTGTATAATACAAATCCGTGTTTGAACTTCCGAAACAAAAGATAACATTAGAATGAATGATACAATGGCGATACAATGTTGAATTTAAACGTATTTATAGCTTTAATTTTTAAATTTAATTTATTTAAGAGGTGAGATTTATAAAATTAACGTTAAATTAAATTAATTCAGTTATCTATTCGCTTTGATTCTTGATTATTATCGTTTTCTATGCTTAATTTGTATTTTAAAAATGGTCGGAGAAGTGTTCGAAGCGCATTAAATTTTATTTTCAATATTCGTGCTCTTCTTTCATTATTGTCAGGTATCATTACTGACTTTTATTGTTACTAGTTAAAATNGAAGTACTGCAAAGCACTATAACCGAAAATCCCGAAAAACTCGTAAATGGAATGGCTTAGAAAAACGAAACAGGCAGAACAAAGAATCTTCTGGAGAAATGAATTACAAAAGGAAAACTGACTAGAAAAAACAGAAATATGAAAACCCAAAATGTTAACTAACACCGAAAAGCTATGATAACGGCTAAAAATTTGAAACTGGCCTAGTAAATCTTAACTATAAACTTGCAATCCAAAAGGCTGAAGAAAATCTCAGATAACCCCGAAAAACGAAAGTACTACAATGCAGTAAAATCAAAAAATTCAGAATAACTCGAAAACTAGTTTAGTGAGAAAAACCAAAATTATAGCGGAAACTAAACACTTGAAATCCTCTCTAACTACAAAAAGAGAACTATGTATCTTAGATCTAAACTAAGACAAGACTGACTAATAGAAAAAACACCCTAAAAACAAAAAATTTACAAAAGTCAGCAAAAAAATAAATAAATAATTTGATACAGTGAAAGTTGAAAAAAAGTAAATTTAAATCGATTAAATGAAAGAAACTAACTGTTTCTGCCTGGCAAAGCCAAAACAGAAACTGAGCTAGCTAATTCTAACAGCTAAGATTTGTGGGTACCCAGACGAAGTTCGAACTCGAATAAACCGTGAAATTCTTGCGCGACACAAGATGTAAACAACGAGAGTCGGAACTGTTCGAGTATGTGTCAAACTATCTGTCAAGGTCTTAGCAGAAAAAAAACTCTAACTCGAGCGCTCATAAACAGGTAGATCTTTGACTCGCGTGCCTATAAAATGTTGGCCGAGATAAACCTTTTCGAACAAAAAAGGAGAATTTTTGATAGATGAAAGATGAAATTGATCGTTCTTAGACGTCAAAAAATGGTAAACAGCGGCCTGAGTTATGAGTGCAGATGTTATTGTTTTATAAACAGACAAAGAGGTATCAGATGGACACCTCGAATCGGATTTTTCCCGCCACCCGAAAAGGTTTCGTCTTGCACCTGGAGACAAAGGAGAGACCAATCGGGAAGCGTAGAATGCGACGAGGGACCAATCCGAAATGCGAATAGTGGGGGAAAAGCTATAAAAATCGGAACTTCACAGTCGAAGGAGAGTCTCCTCTGGATTAAGCCTACAGTTGTGCTTTATGTATAGTGTTGTGCTACCGCCGATCACCTAGGACGCCGCAGCTTAACACCGAACATCTGCATTGTCCAGCGATTCTTCTCGTCTGCCCGGGCTACGACCGATCACCCGAACTCTCACCATTTCATAGGAACAGCGAGATTTTGGAATTGTCCAATATCGATGTAAGCATGAATTCGAACAAATAAACGGGTTTTCTCTTGTAAAACACTTGTTATTCATTTGCCTCCTTCGCCACCACCCACATACGCGGTTTCCCTTAGCTCATTCTGACGCGAGATAAACTGTACCCCCCTTTCAGTCCGCGACCTTACAGACTAAGAAAAAAAAACACGTGGTAATGAAAAATCTAGCCTACGGAAAACGAAAAACTGACTCAAGATCTAAGCAGCAACACAAATACTGACTGAAATGACAAAATACAGCAGGAAAAAACACTCAATAGAGCCCAAGAAAAACAAAAGTAAACTTCTCCAAAAGCTTACCAACACAGACAAGAAGCAGGCAGAGAGACTTTATTAAGTAAAGACAGACAAACAAACAGACAGACGACAATAGGAATTTATAAGTCTACAATTTTACAAATTGCGGTCCAATAACTGACGTAAAGCTATAAGAGTAAAGGTCGGATATTACACTTCTTTTCCAACAGATGTTTCTCAACGAACAAATTTGGTCCAGTGTTTCAGAAATTCATTATATCGGGGTTCGTACAATCGACAGTAATAGAACTATATTTTATTCTCATAATTTTTTATTATTATAATGTTCATGTAATGCTACTTATTATGCTTCTGACGATAAATTATGTTAATTTTACACCGTTTTATGATAACTTTGCTTTATCGAATAGCAAACACATATAATGCAATTTACCAATTAGTTGAGTAAATATTCTTTTATATAACGGGATAGACATAATATATAGGCATTACATTTATAAAGACATCTAAATTTCTAATTGGAGAAAATTGGATAAATCTGTTCAGCTTCTGATTTGATTTCATTCTGGTACTCGCTTTGGTGTGACGATTACTGCTTTTGTTACTAGATTCACGTTTCCAGAAGAAAAATAATCACAAATAAAGCTGAAATTTCAAAACGTAAATGTAAAGTAGTTTTATCTCAATGATATTCTCAGTATCTTAGAAAACTTCGCACACGTGTAGAAAAGAACCATGATTTTCTGTTTGCAATTATATTATCAGTAGTAGGAAAATAAAATGAAGCATTGTCCATTGTACTTATACGATCCTATTTTTTCTTCTATAAAAGTATTTGGAATAGATTTACTGGATTCCTACGAATGTCTCCAGCAGAAAAACAAGACGAAAAGGAAATGTTCTCTGTCCACGTGTTTTACATTTTATGTAAATTTCCTCGAAATATATCTCTGGCTGAATACGCTCGAATATTTTCTGCAGATTCTAATACCAGACTACTATTGCCTTCGATTAATAAAAATGTATAATGAACATTCGACTCTAGCTTCGTTAACTCTTCTATTTATTGCAGTGTATATTGCACTACAGTTTAGCATTATCAAAAGGAAGTCATTGGATTTACATTACTCGAAATTTAATTACGAAGAAGAATACAAAATTGCAAATCGTATACAAATGTTATTAGTTGCAAGTTTGTCTTTGCTCTTCTTTGTATTCTTAATAATTAACTTATCGTCCACGATAATATTCTATGCAGAAATAAAGATACAAAACGGAAGCGATTTTGAAGCAACGACATGTTCTATTAATCAAACAATATGGCTTCTGTATGTAGTGGGACATATCGCATCTCTCCTATTAATTTTTGGTTTATGTATATTTGTATGGTCGAAAAGATTTGCGAATTTATCTCGAGAATTACAAGAGACAAACATTCGAATGAAATTGTTGAAAACTCGATTACAAATCATTATGGAAAAACACACGGAACTGTGGGAAACTTACCAAATGATCAACGAAACATTTTATTGGCTGATTCCCTTAAATTATACTTATTTCCTTTATATTTCCTGCTTCTTCACTTATGGAGCTATATTTGGGCAAATAAATTTTAATATTCGAATATTTATTGGAATTTATTCTTTAATGTTCGGATTCGGACTGATTCTTGTAGCCTGGTTATTATCAAATGCAACGATATCGGTAAGTATTTCAAAGAATATTTTGAAATATAAAAAATAGCAAGTAATTAATGGGTTAAAAACCATTTAATATTTCTGCTTATTTCGTTAATTATCAAACCAGAATCCATAAGTAGCTTTTAATAAATATTGTTAGAACGCAATTGTGCTATTATGTTTTTTAGAAACTATTTTTATTATTTAAGTAAAATGTAATTGAATGTAATGTAAACATGGGCAAAGAAGAAAACGCGTTTGGAAATATGCACGAAAATGGTCAACGTCAATAACAGCCGATGTTATATTAACACATGACAGCATTGAATATTTTATAGTAGCGAAGTAATTTGAGAAATGCAAGGTAATACTTGTAAATGCTAATAAGGAATGACGTGTTTGTTAAATCCTATTCTTTTCGACATATGAGACCTTTGCATCTTTTCATGCTGTTGCCTTTCCACAACCAAAATTTAATAGTTTCAATGCTCCTTATAGACAAGCTACCATGACATATTTTGTTTTTTAATCTTTAGTCCATTCTGAGATACTACAAGAAATAGACGCCAACACACAAACACACATGGACGAATTCTATTACAATTATGTTTTGGCTTTTTCCTTAGTTCAAGGGTCTGAAAACGTGGAGAGTTGCCAATACATAAATTCGGAGGATCAAATTTGACAATATCTCATTACTTTCCTCTGTTATGTATACATAACATCCAGGAAAGTAAAAGCTTAAAACAATAGATTAATATGTTGCTCAACTGTTCTTGAAATCTAGTAATAAATTCGCAGCCGTTCATAAAGCCGAAAATGTTTCATACACCCGAATATATATAGCTCTCTGATTTCCCGCATGAGGCATTGTGTGCCTTGACGAATTTATAATGGGCTTTACATCTAGAATGATCGCAGTGTCTAAAACCAAAATAAAAGTTAAAAATCTATACGTGGTCATCTGTGATACACGTAAACACGTCACTAAAAACTATTTTTAGTTAACAAATTTTTACTGTCGTGTATTGAATTTCGTGTAACTTGATTACTTATACAAAAGTAAACGCATTCAGGAAAAAATCTGATTGTTTTGTTGAAATTTTCCTGAAGGCAGTTTACGTGAACAAATCAAATTATTTCTTGAAATTAATCTAAGCAACATTTTTCGAATTTTGCGTAAATATACAAGTCGGAGGAAATAGTAGAGGCAACTGCCTTTCTAATTCGCAAAATAAAAAATTCAACATCGAGTTGCGTAACTTTCCAGGCCAAAACATTTAAATTTGCATGTAGCGTCATCTGTTTCTTAAAACTAATGTGTTCTTACTTACATTTAATTAATTATTCACAATAATTTCTTATAACAAATATTTTTTAAACATCTTTTAAAATTTGCATGATACTGTAAATGCGTTCGTTATTTCATGATTACCTTAAAATTTTAGATCTACGACGATTACAGTTCCATTGTAAAACTATCTTCTGCTGATCTGTCTCCACAATTCAAATTCAAAATGACTTTATACACTTCATTAGTATTGCATTGTAGGACTAAAATAATACGAAGTTTATTATAATATTTCATACTTTTGCACAGATAACTGGTTTCATGAAAAGATTTAAGGGCATGCCAATGGGAATCTCTGTTGCCGATATCTTCTTTATAAAGCGAAACTTTTTGATAAGAGTAAGTAGATTTACTATAATTGTTTAATAGATTTTCACTAAATAACTTTCTTGTTGTTGTAGGTGGTGAGTGCATTGTATTCCATTTTCTCATCTTTGGTAGAATTGAGTGGAGTGATGGCAAAAAACAAGAAATGTTCAAGCAGCCTTTCTGTATTTAATAATACTAATTATTAGTTCTTATATACAGGTTACTAAACTTTTAGAATAGTTTTCACAGGATGCCACATTACCAAATATTTCAGATTATTTAGATTCTGTCCATCAGTGGGAGAGGTAGTAAAATTGTGAGTTCACGACTTGTCAACCTGCTGGCGGCGTGTTTTTCGGGTTCCATTCATATTAGTAACACTGAAATAAGGTCTAGTGTTTCATGGGTGAACTAATGGGGACATTCCTTTTCGCGGGATCGCCCATGTGTCGCGTTGCCAAAAACAAGTCAGGGGCAGATGCTGGAATTTTATTGAGATGCCACTTCATATTAATATCTATATCCTCCGCGCTGTAGTTGTACTACGGAAAACTTTTTTCTATTTGACATTTGAAGATTTCAGGTAGTGTGTACGTACCCTCCGCACCCCCGTGAATTTTGTCGGCCGAATAGCCGAGCTGTCAAGGTGGGAACATACCGCTTTGTAAGATCCGGGATCGAGTCTGGACTGCTCGAAAATTACCTAGGAATTTTCGAAGGATGGTTCGTATGGATATGTTGAGCCCTGTCCCTCATCACCTGGTTGAACACATATTAAGCTTGCTAAAAACAGGCTCCTTTAGTGACAACAACCAGAGAGTTAAAAATACTTCTGGATCCACTTGACATATAAACCAAATCTTACTGGGATTAATACTATATGTAAAAATACACGTTTGATAAATTTTACGATTGACAGATAAGGCATTTCGAGTGACATTTGAAAATGATTTGCTTAAGGAAACAATTATTTTCTTTTTAATTGCAAATTTTCAAAATTTACTTGACGCATATAAATATTTATTTTTTAATGTAATTCACTTCTATTTGAAGAGAGTAGCAAATTCCGGTTAGAAGGAATAATTGTAAACTTATTTCCATTGCTATTTTGTAGGATCACGGACTTATTTGAGGTTAGATATTACCCTAAGAGACGTTATCTGGCCCAGGCCATAATATTGCAGTGTGACGTTAAGAAAATAGAAAATGTGTTATAGTTTTCAGCGAATCGTATCCGGTAATGTTTCAAAATGATAAAACTCTATTAGTACAGTATATTGTTATCTCACTCGAGAACACAGCGCCACGCTGCAAATTATATTTGTCTTGTCTGTATTTACAAATTATCGTTAACACATTTCACATTTCCTGGCTTTTACTGTGCATATTCTTGACTTCTATGTAAAGACAGTAGATGATTGTATTTGGTATAAATAAATTTGCGTGTTTTGAATCTTTATTAAAATTTTTTTTATATTTTTATTTATTATACAATAGAGAAATGCAATTTCGACACCGGGCGTGAGTTAGTGAATTCTCATAACGAAGTTCTTCATTTATTCTGGCATCTCTCTAAACAGGAAATCTTCGTCATTTCGACACTGAAGGGAGCAAATAATTCGAATTATTTGAACTTTTTTTTAATTTTCGAACGAAATTAAGACATTATTTTAATTTTATTCCAGATTTACGAGAAAAACTAAGATTCGCAGGGCTCCGTACATTAAATCTCTTGGGACACGTGAACCCTTTCTCGTGGGGTTGCCCTATCCTTAAACGATTTGTAACTGTTTTTTATCACATAAAACTTTTTACCGATGATGAAATTAAAATTACAATATTTGCCATTAACCGAAAATTTGTTTTAACGAATCGTGATTGTTTGTTCGAGTAACGTGGTACCATTGTGTTTGTTTAACGCGATTGTGATATACTCAGTATCATCCATAAATTAATAAGCCTGTATTACTGGGCAATTAATGAAAAAATTAACAGAAAAATTTCACCCGGCAACCAGGATGGTATAGCTTTAATGCATCAATTTGAATATTGATACTTATGATGGTGTCTAAATAAATACCAGTTGTGTCACTATCTGCTGCAGTATGGACTCTATGAAACGAATAGAGTGAAACGAATAGAAACGATATGAAACGAATAGAGTGGTGTCTTATGAAACGAGTTTTTATTTTAAAATACAGTAGAGCGTCGATTATCCGAATCAATTGGGAAATTCTGGTTGTTCGGAAGATGGATGTTTCAGATAACCAATTGTGTATCAAAAAATATATTAATTTATTTCATCTTAAGATTTTTCTCTGTTGCGTGTCGCTTCGCGTTGAATTTTCGTCGATTTTAAGCCTAACGAAGACTATTGTATCGATAAAAATTACTTTTTTATTTTGTACAAACAAAATAAATATATTGAAAAATTCAAAAACAATAAAAAAATTATACTTCAGATGTTAATTTAGTATCAAAAACGTAAAATATTTGCGTAGCCCAAGACATAGCCAAAGATTGCAGCGCCACAGCACTGGCGAAAATTTAAATTTGCCGACTGGAATTCTTTCGGATGATTGACGTTTCATATGATTGACTTTCGGATAATCGACGCTCCACTGTAGTAAAATTATCGTCATTACATCGAAATCTACCATAATATTCTTGATTTTGCATATTGTTTCTTTTCTAATGGTGTAAAACACTCGTTGTTTGAAGAGCGTTTTATTTTCACTGATGTTTCATGTATAGAAAAGAATGGAATATTCTCAAATATGGTGCTCCGAGTTATTTGCAAAATTTTACTTTTCAGATTCCTGAACCGATAAAAATAAAAAATCAAAAATTCTTGTATAAGTGTATAATACAAATCCGTGTTTAAACTTTCCGAAACAAAAGATAGCATTAGAATGAATGATACAATGGCGATACAATGTTGAATTCAAACGTATTTAAAGCTTTAATTTTCAAATTTAATTTAAGAGGTGTGATTTATAAAATTAACGTTCAATTAAATTAATTCAGTTATTTATTCGCTACGATTCTTGAGTATTATCGTTTTCTATGCTTAATTTGTATTTTAAAAATGGTCCGAGAAGTGTTCGAAGCGCATTAAATTTTATTTTCAATATTCGTGCTCTTCTTTCATTATTGTCAGGTATCATTACTGACTTTTATTGTTACTAGTTAAAATGTTGTATTGTACAAATGTACGAATGTCGATATGTAATAAATGTACAAGTTTTATTATTATTAAAATATTTATTTAACGTTAATCGACAATGGAGAGAAACACGGCGGGTAGCATTCAAGTAACTAAATTCATTGGCATGATTGATACGACTGAAGATTTGGCGCCCGATGTTTAGCCGTAGGAGTGAGGAATCTGAGGAAAGAAACTGACAAGCTATTTTATTTATTTATTCATAATAAACGTAATACAATAAGAAACAGTATAACATCCCATTGTAAGTAATAATAAATCACTTTATTTTCATCAAAAAATTCGTTTTTATAAATATATTCCAAAATGTAGTTACGTTTATCTTACTAAACGTAATTTACTACTTTCGCACGGCTTAACGGCTAATACATAAAATAATCAGAATAAAAGAGTAAACAATTTTAGTCGAAAGTAGCTTTGAAATCAGTTCAACAAACAAAAGATCTTTAATGATCTTAACCGTTACGTGTGTACAACATTCCCTTTTATATATATGGTAAATTATGTATAATCTCTTATATCTGACTCGTATCATGTGATGCAGTCGCTCTTACAATAATACCTAAAAGACAATCATAAATCGAGATAATATTAGAAACTTTGAAACGTTAATAGAAAGTGAGCAGAATTTTCATATTTCACAAACGTTTTCGAAGAATAACATGAATCGTTGCCCATTATACTTATTTGGTCCTATTTTCTCTACTGTAAAAGTATATAGAATAGATTTTCTCGATTCGTGCCAATGCATAGAGGAAGAGAACATGAAAAAATAAACGTTCTTCGACAAATTATTTCAAAGTTTATGCGAATTTCGTTGTAGCTTAGGGGCTGTCCATAAATTACGTAATGTATTTTGGGGTGGGTAGGGGCCAAGAATTTCTTACTCAGGGGTAGGGGGTAATAGATCCCGTCTTATGTAATTAATATTCTTAGTTTAACTTTTTCATCTCGTTGAGTGGTGGCGTTTTGAATTTGGCTTCAATTTGGCGGTTTCTATTAAAAACGCTCGTTATCTAATGTCAGAGAGTAATAACTCTAGCAGATTCACGCTGTACACATTTTTTCTTATGGGAAAAAGGCTGTATGGTGGTTTATTGTTTATTTAGAATAAGTGTATCTCCCCTATGGGTGTACAACCCCAAGAATACATAAACTAAAATACACGATACAAAGTAAACATAAAATTTGTATTCGGCTTTTAGTGAAAACTAAAATGTAAAACTAGAAATCAGAATATATAAATAGTGTTTTCTTCCATATTTTTCAACATAATTGTAAAAAGCATCAAACAGTGATTTCTGAACAATCTTGTCGAGTGGACATGACCACCTGAAACCAAGTGTGAAAATTTCTAATTTCAGAAAAAGTTTATCTTCATCGTAAATTGGACAATGATAGATCGTATGGTCGACGGTGTCCAGGTTTTCTGTACAGAGGATGCTGAGTTTAAATATTTAGTTCGTTTTTGGCGAAATTTGATTCTTTGTCATACGAGCATTTGATATTTGGCTGTGAATGATACAGTATCTTAGAGGTAACATTTTTAGAAGCAGAGAAAAAATTATCTGTAAAAATATAAGATATCACATTATCAATTGGTATCTACTTGACCAATGATATAGTGCCATTTCGTACCTTTCGAGTATAACGATAAACTTCGGAATGGTGGGCTAAAAACCCAAACTGTTTATATGGTTTTTTTTTAATATTTATTATATTATAGTATTGTATTATGTAACTACGAAGGTTGTCTTTCATAAGGGTTTATCACACCGAGTCCTAAAATAATTTGTTTAAAAAAGCTTCAAAAATGTAAGTAGATCATGTTTTTTCCTAATGTACATTAAGAAAGTTGAGTACATTATCAAACAATAAAATGCCACCTTGGGACAAAAATCTTTAAGGCAGCATTTGTTCAATTATTTACGATGAAAATTTTATTATTCAATTCTAATAAATCTGGTTTCTGGTTATATTAATCATTAATATGCTATTACTTAAATGCGCTTTTAAAATCCACTCTCCTGGATCTATCTGATGGAAAACGAAACAACCTTATACCTTCAGCTATCGAATTTGTACAGTTCGGTGCTGAATAGCAAACCATTTTTTACATGAACTCCAACTAATTGAGATCGAAAGAAACAAATAATCAGCTTCGTTTTAAAAACACTGTACACAAAAAAGGGATCCAACGTGGCGATTGCCACGATCCATAACAGTATCGTGTCTTGACCTTATTATGTTTATAGACGTTACTTTTATGTTATTTGCCAAAATGTATAAAAATGCAACTTAAACGAAGTCGATGAAATCTTTTGTTTTTAAATAGCTAATATTTAATTATGATTGTATATTCACCGTTGATAATAATTCTACAAATTTACAAAATTTCGGTTTATCATTCAAGTGTGATAAAAGAAAGTATCGTGATATAGGAGCCGGTGGCGCAATGGTAGCGCGTCTGACTCCAGATCAGAAGGTTGCGTGTTCGGATCACGTCCGGCTCCCTCTCTACTGTTATTTTTATATATAATTATACTTTATGATACAGCTCAGCTACACGTGTAATGTTTAATACAATCATCAAATTTCTTTACTTAGAAGTCACGAATATGAACACTAAAAGCGTTGCAATGTGTAATTTGAAAGTACACACAAGAGATATAAAAAAATTCAAAAAATTATCCTTTAATATAATTCTCGATTTGAAGAAAAATTTCTTCCTTTAATTATAAAAAGAAAATTGTCAGATTTAGAGGAATCAAATCTGGGCATAATGGAAGAGTTTATCAAAGTGCATAATTTTTACCAAACATATTTTCAATATATTAAAGAATGGTCTGAAACAAACATCATGGGAAATAAGTTTTCAATGGTGTTTTTTTGACTTCATCACAAGTATATTCGAAAGATATTGAATCTTGTGTTGAGTTTTTATCTAAAGAAATGCAAGACATTAAAATAGATGACAATTGTCTCTTTGAAGAAATCAGAAAACTAAATGTATATTTAAATTCTGAAAAATTAATACAATGGTAAAATCAACACATTGAAATTGATAAAAAGATGAGTAGATATTTTCAGTCATTTCAAAAATGAACATATTCCATGTGAAAATTTATTTATACTTGTTCAATTTACGTTGTGTTGCCCTGGAACTAATGCAGCAGTTGAAAGAGTTTTTTCAATTGCCAATGATTTTTGGACAAATGAGAAATCGAGACTGAATGTTGATACTCTAGCTGCAGCACTCGCTTTTTAAAATAAATAGGAATTTATTTATTAATTTAAAAAGCGATGTATCTGTCTTATGTGCATAGAATTTATAGTATACAAGTTTAAAGTTTATTTAAATACTCTTATTGTAGTCATTAACATATTCAATAAAATCAGATGATATAATTCAACAAAAATTACTAACAAAATGTCAAAATATCTCAATATAAAATCAATTATAAATAAACAAAGAAATAAAAATTCATTAAAAATGTCTTCTAAAAGTTAAACTTGTTTATAACAATCGGCATTTAAGAAAAGTCTTCTAAATATCTGAAGCAGACTTTCATCCAAAAAGCAATCTCTATTAATTCCTGTTGAAGCTTTTCGTGATGTACAAAGCGATTCTTTTTTGGCCCTTTAAAATATATTAAATGAATCTTCGTTTTTAAATCAATTTTTCCATTGGGAAATCTCTCTCTCATCATTCGTATCAGTTTCAAAATCTTCATTGTCAAGTATTGCAATTGTGCGATTTCAGTTTTGTACTGATCGAGATAATAATTTTCCAGTTTTAAAACATCGTGAGCACAAAGTGATTCTTGTACGATCTGCAAGATTGTAGCTTTCATCTGATATACGAATATTCTAATTTGAACTTTATGTAGCAGAATTTCTTTATCCTTTAAATAATATTTTCGAGAATGTATTCCAAACTTCATCGGTTTTAAACCATTCTTATAACATGTCTGTAAAGTACAAAATTTACATTTATAAACCGACTTGCAGTTACTAGTTAAACGGCATATGTAGCAACGTCTGTGAATGACTGTTGTGAAGACAAACTGAAGACGACGTTTGCACGCCTCGCATCCATAATAATCATTCCATGCCTGGCGATAACAAATTCTGCATTGACTAATTATCATTTTACCTCTATGACCGTTTTGTTCAGTAGTCTGCTCTATTGTAGCCATTATCGTTTAAAAATATAAAAATAAATGAACACGAAACGAATATACCAATAGAGTTTGACCATTTTGAAATATTACCGAATACGATTTAGTGAAAACTAACACATTTTGCACTTCGTTATTAACTTCACACTGCAAAACCGTTGCCTGGGCCACATAACTTTCCTTCGGGGAATGTCCAATCTCAAATAGGTACGTGATCCCATAAAATGATAATGAAACTAAGATTACAATTCTATCCTTAACCTGAATTCGCTACTATTTTTAGATGACAGTGAATTACTTTGAAAGATAAATATTTATATGCGCCAAGTAAATTTTGAAAATTAGCAATTCAACAAGGTATAATTGTTTCCGTAAACAAATCATTTTCAAATGTCCCTCGAAATGTCTTATGTGCTAATCGTAAAATTTATTAAACGGCTATTTCTAAACCTTATAATATAATGCAGGTCGGTTGATAATAATAATAATAAGCCCAAACGGTTAGAAGTTGAAAGTTGAAACATGAAAATGCATACTAAGAAAAAATTTGGAAATTTTATCGGAGGGAGAAAAAAGAGGATTACCGATTATTCTAAAGAACTCGGCTTCTACTGTACTATTTTATATACTTTTTTGTTTTTTTTTTTGTTTTTGAGTTTTCGCGGAAAATCGAACTTATTTTTAAACTCATCTAAAATTTTCTAATAACTCTGAGAAAAGGGAAAACTTAAACTTTTGCACGCAGTAAAAACGGGTAAGATCGATTATCTATATATATATAAAAATGAATGTATGTGTGTGTTTGTGTATCCTTCATGCATTACCACACCGTTTATCCGATTGCCGTGAAACTTTGAGAAGTTGTTTAATATACTCCCATGAAGGTTTCTGGCGTAGTACGATTGCCATAAAACTTAGGGAAGTTTTTTAATACACTCCCGCGAAGGTTTATGAAATTTATCCTACGATAGATGGCGCGCGTTTACACGAGCATTCGAGCACTGTGTGTTCGATCGATTTCAAATTGTGAAGACCATTTCCCCTTCTTCAAAAAATATCTCTATATATGCATTTGTTATTTACGATATTTGTAATAATTTTTGTTTAATCACTTTATTTCGACTTTTTTTACTAATTATGTATTTGCTCAAACTTCGTTAAAACCTCAACTGTACCCCGAACAACAACCGAAGTTGTAAGAAGAAATTCGCGTATTTTACCGATCTAGGTATCCCCCCTTTTCCAAATTTTAATATCGACTCAAGATAATTTAAAAAGACAAATTACAATAAAACGGTTTATTATCCAACTATCAGAAATTTCACAACATGCCAAGGAAGAGAGGAAGNAACTATTTCTATTATTTAAGTAAAATGTAATTGGCTGTAATGAAAACATGGGCAAAGAGGTAAACGCGCCTGGAAAACTATACGAAAGTAGTGAACGTCAGTAAGAGCCGGTTAAATTAACACGTGACAGCATTGAATATTTTATAGTAGCGAAGTAATTTGAGAAATACAAGGTAAAACTTGTAAATGCTAATAAGGAATGACCTGTTTGTTAAATCCTATCCTTTTCGACATATGAAACCCCTGCATCTCTTTATGCTGTTGACTTTCCACAACGAAAATTTAATAGTTTCAATGCTCCTTATAGACAAGCTACCATGACAAATGTTGTTTTTTAATCTTTAGTCCATTCTGAGATACTACAAGAAATAGACGCCAACACCCAAACACATATCGACAAATTTTATTACAATTATGTTTTGGGTTTTTCCTTAGTTCAGGGGTCTGAAAACGTGGAGATTTGCCAAAACAAAAATACGAAGGGTCAATTTAGACAATATTCCATTACTTTCCTCTGTTATGTATACAGTGATACCTCGACTTAGGCTACTCCGACTTACGCGAACCCGGAGTTACGCGATTTTCAAATCTCGTCGATTCGTCTTTTGTTTGAGCACCACGCAACTCTTGATTAGTCATTCCTTCCACACTATTGTTCAACTTACATGTTCGGACGTTCCGCGCGGAATCGACACATAGCTACAATTTATTTTGTGTTATTTATTTCTGTGTTTGTTATATCTACGGAGACTCGAAAGACTCTATGTGGTGATTTCTTGTTACAATGAACGAATCAAAAGACGAGATAAGATTAACGAGAACATTTATTAGCTTACATACATTTGACTTGGATTTTACACACATTGAGAAATTATACCCCGACTTACGCGAATTTGACTTACGCGGTTATCGCCCACGTATCGCGTAAGTTCGAGGTATTACTGTACATAACATCCAGAAAAGTAAAAGCTTAAAAACGATAGATTAATGTTTTGTTCAACTGTTTTTGGAATGTGGTAATAAATTCGCAGCCGTTCAAAAACCCGAAAATTTTTCATACACCCGAATATATATAGCTCTCTGGTTTCCCGAACGAGGCATTGTGTGCCTTGACGAATTTATGATGGGCTTAACATTTAGAATGATCGCAGTGTCTATTCGAAATATGTCTTAAAGACAAAGTAAGAGGAATTAATGATTGCTACGAATGAATAATTCTGGAGGAATATTAATTTTTATGATTTGAGAAAACGACCCGAAACAAAAATAAAAGTTAAAAATCTATACCTGATAATCTGTGATACACGTAAACACGTTACTAGAAACTATTTTTAGTTAACAAATTTTTACTGTTGTGTATTGAATTTCGTGTAACTTGATTACTTATACAAAAGTAAACGTATTCAGGAAATAATCTAATCGTTTCGTTGAAATTTTCATAAAAGCTGTTTACGTGAACGAATTAAATTATTTCTTAAAATTAGAAAAAGCAACATTTTTCGAATTTTTCGTAAATTTACGAGTCGGAGGAAATAGTAGAGGCAACTGCTTTCTAATTCGCAAAATAAAAAAAATCCAACATCGAGTTGATTAGCTTTCCAGGCAAAAACGCTTAAATTTGCCAATTGCGTCATCTGTTCCTTAAAAATAATATGTTCTTACATTTAATTAATTATTCACAATAATTTCTTATGACAAATATTTTTTAAACATCTTTTAAAATTTGCATGATACTGTAAATGTGTTTATTATTTCATGATTACCTTAAAATTTTAGATCTACGACGATTACAGTTCCATTGTTAAACTATGTTCTGCTGATCTGTCTCCAGAATTCAAGTTTAAGGTGACTTAATACACTTCATTAGTATTTCATGGTAGGACGAAAATAATACGAAGTTAATAATAATATTTCATTCTTCTGCACAGATAACTGGTTTCATGAAAAGATTTAAGGGCATGCCTATGGGAATCTCTGTGGCCGATTTCTTCTTTATAAAGCGAAACTTTTTGATAAGAGTAAGTAGATTTACTATAATTGTTTAATAGATTTTCACTAAATAACTTTCTTGTTGTTGTAGGTGGTGAGTGCATTGTATTCCATTTTCTCATCTTTGGTAGAATTGAGTGGAGTGATGGCAAAAAACAAGAAATGTTCAAGCAGCCTTTCTGTATTTAATAATACTAATTATTAGTTCTTATATACAGGTTACTAAACTTTTAGAATAGTTTTCACAGGATGCCACATTACCAAATATTTCAGATTATTTAGATTCTGTCCATCAGTGGGAGAGGTAGTAAAATTGTGAGTTCACGACTTGTCAACCTGCTGGCGGCGTGTTTTTCGGGTTCCATTCATATTAGTAACACTGAAATAAGGTCTAGTGTTTCATGGGTGAACTAATGGGGACATTCCTTTTCGCGGGATCGCCCATGTGTCGCGTTGCCAAAAACAAGTCAGGGGCAGATGCTGGAATTTTATTGAGATGCCACTTCATATTAATATCTATATCCTCCGCGCTGTAGTTGTACTACGGAAAACTTTTTTCTATTTGACATTTGAAGATTTCAGGTAGTGTGTACGTACCCTCCGCACACCCGTGAATTTTGTCGGCCGAATAGCCGAGCTGTCAAGGTGGGAACATACCGCTTTGTAAGATCCGGGATCGAGTCTGGACTGCTCGAAAATTACCTAGGAATTTTCGAAGGATGGTTCGTATGGATATGTTGAGCCCTGTCCCTCATCACCTGGTTGAACACATATTAAGCTTGCTAAAAACAGGCTCCTTTAGTGACAACAACCAGAGAGTTAAAAATACTTCTGGATCCACTTGACATATAAACCAAATCTTACTGGGATTAATACTATATGTAAAAATACACGTTTGATAAATTTTACGATTTACAGATAAGGCATTTCGAGTGACATTTGAAAATGATTTGCTTAAGGAAACAATTATTTTCTTTTTTATTGCAAATTTTCAAAATTTACTTGACGCATATAAATATTTATTTTTTAATGTAATTCACTTCTATTTGAAGAAAGTAGCAAATTCCGGTTAGAAGGAAAAATTGTAAACTTATTTCCATTGCTATTTTGTAGGATCACGGACTTATTTGTGGTTAGTTATTACCCTAACAGACGTTATGTGGCCCAGGCCATAATATTGCAGTGTGACGTTAAGAAAATAGAAAATGTGTTATAGTTTTCAGCGAATCGTATCCGGTAATGTTTCAAAATGATAAAACTCTATTAGTACAGTATATTGTTATCTCACTCGAGAACACAGCGCCACGCTGCAAATTATATTTGTCTTGTCTGTATTTACAAATTATCGTTAACACATTTCACATTTCCTGGCTTTTACTGTGCATATTCTTGACTTCTATGTAAAGACAGTAGATGATTGTATTTGGTATAAATAAATTTGCGTGTTTTGAATCTTTATTAAAATTTTTTTTATATTTTTATTT
>NW_019386327.1:86994-92322 GCF_000671375.1 Centruroides sculpturatus | reverse complement strand
AATATCGACTCAAAATAATTTAAAAAGACAAATTACAATAAAACGGTTTATTATCCAACTATCAGAAATTTCACAACATGCCAAGGAAGAGAGGAAGAAGCAATTAAATAATCAAAATTATAAAGGATAAAAAAATATATATAAAAATGGGGAATATCGCACTTCTGACAATCGCTGCGAGTGTATGGGCTAAATTTGGAGAATCCGTGATTCTGGCATGGACAACTATATGTGGCCGGCTCACACGTCGGAAAACCTTCTGACTTATTCGTGTACGCACCAGACGGAAAAACAAAAAATATCGTGTATCCACAAACACTCCAATAAATAAATAGAATTGAAACAACACTTTGAAATGTTTTCCCGATGAAAACGAATAATAATAATAAGTTTCAATAGAAATGATAAAATGTAAATTGAATTTTATCATAACGAGTTTGCTTGAATTTCCTTTTTGAGATCGCAGCAATGCGCGACGGTGTAAGCTAGTATAACTATAAAAGTTACCGAATGTAAAGGTTTATCACACCAAATGACCAATCTAACACATATTAAAAATTCTTTATTTCTCTACTGTACACGATTTTAAAAATGTGTTAAAATAGGTACTCGGTGTGATAAACTCTTACCTAAGATAATATAGTACAGGAGTTAGAAGTACGAAACAATCTTAATCTTTGCTGCTTTTATTTTTTGTCCGAGAAACGCTAAGCTCATCTGCTATTTACTACAAATTCCAATAACCTTTGATTTATTTACAGAACGGATCCAAGATTTTTAAACTTCTTTTGCTCTGTTAACACTAAGAGGGCCTCTTTTTAGCTAGGCCTTTTTAGGCTTTGCCGGATGGTGAAGGATAACGCAAGACATATTATCCAGACAGACGACCTTCCGAAAAATTCCTGGCGATTTTTCGATCCGTCCAGATTCGATCCTGGCTCCTTAGAACAGTAGGCTTTCCCCTTGACAGTTCGGCAATCCAGCAGACAGGATTCAGAGGAGTGCCGAGTGTGCGTACGCACTCCCTAAAATCTTCAAATTTCAAGTATAAAAGAGTTTTCCATAGTACAACTACAGTGCAGAGGATATAGATAATGATATGAAGCGCTATCTAAATGAAATTCCAGCATCTGCCCCTGATTTGTTTATAGCAATGTGACGCATGGGCGATCGCGCGAAAAGGAATGTCTCCATTAATACCTCTATGACAGGGGTCGGCAACCTTTTGAGTCGGAAGAGCCAAAAATTACAATTTACAAAATTTCAAAGTTTTTAAAGAGCCACAAATTTTTTTCTTGCCAACAATAAATAGAACTCGCATAAATTAAGTTTTTTGATAAAAAAAAAAAAACTAATCTATTTATTCAGAATTGTCTTGCGTCGAAAGCGAATTAAACCTCATAGAAACATCCAACGACGGCGTCATTCGAAAGCTTCCGACGGACTGACGACAGTGACGACACGTGTCACGGGGGAGGGGTGCGATAAAAAGCGAGTACAAGTGGCTGAGAGATAGAATCGGTGCCGAATCCTCGTTAATCGATTCAGAACGATTTTTAAATGTTTTTTTTTTTGATAAAATAAATAATATTTGCGTATAAAACTAAAGAGCCGCAACTTCACATCCAACGAGCCGCATGTGGCTCGCGAGCCGCAGGTTGCCGACCCCTGCTCTATGAGAAACTACACTCTATTTCAGTGTTGGTAATGTGAACAAAACCCGGAAAACTCGTGGCCAGCCAGTTGGTGAGTCTTGAACCCACGATTTTATTTACTTGTCGCTCACTGATGGACAGAATTCTAAATTGCCTGGAATGTTTGAAAATGCGGCACCTTGTGAAAACTATTTTAAAACTTTAGTAACATAAATAAGAACTAATAATTAGTATTATTAAATACAGAAAGGCTGCTTGAACATTTCTTGTTTTTTGCCATCACTCCACTCAATTGTACCAAAGAGGAGAAACTCACCACCTACAACAAGAAGAAAGATTTTTAGTGAAAATCTATAAAACAGTTATAGTAAATCTACTTACTCTTATCAAAAAGTTTCTCTTTATAAAGAAGAAATCGGCCACAGAGATTCCCATTGGCATGCCTTTAAATCGTTTCATGAAACCAGTTATCTGTGCAGAAGAATGAAATATCAGTATAAACTTCGTATTATTTTAGTCCTACCATGAAACACTAATGAAGTGTATAAAGTCACCTTGAATTTGAACTGTGGAGACAAATCGGCAGAACATAATTTTAGAATAGAACTGAAATCATCGTAGATCTAAAATTTGAAAGTAATCATGAAATAATGAACACATTTACTATATCATGCGAATTTTAAAAGGTGTTTAAGAAATATTCGTCATAAGAAATTATTGTAAATAATTAATTAAATGAAGCTTTCAGTAAAAACACATTACTTTTACGAAACATATTAAAACGATTTTGTGTGGAAAGCTTCGCAACTCGTAAAAATTTTTCTTCGAATTGAGAAGGCAGTTGCCTTTCTTATTTCTTTGACTCGTAAGTTTATGCAAATTCCGAAAAACGCTGATTATTGTAATTCTAATGGACTATACAATATTTTTATTCGCAATTAAATATTAAATGTTGTGATGTGTTATTACAACGTCCGCACTTACTGACTTTGATTGCTTTCATGCGGCTTTTGCTTCTTTGCCCATGTTTACATTACACCCAATTACACTTTACTTAAATAATTAAAAACAGTTTCTACAAAAGTTATTCCAATAGCATAGTTGCGATCTAACAATATTTATTACGAATTTCTTATAGATTTGGGCGTCTGTATTAACAAAATACGCAAAAATGTTAAATGGTTTTTAAGTCATTAATTTCAAAGCTATGTTTTTACTTTTCAAAATATTCTTTGAAATACTTACCAATCTCACTGCATTTGATAATAACCAGGCTACAAGAATAAGTCCGAAACCGAACATTAAAGAAAAAATTCCAGTAAATACTCGAATATTGAATTTCATATGCCCAAATATTGTTTCATAAGTATAGAAGCAGGTAATATAAAGGAAATGAGTATAAATTAAGGGAATCAGCCAGTAAAAGGTTTCGTTGATCATTTGGTAAGTTTCCCACAATTCCGTGTGTTTTTCCATAATGATTTGTAATCGAGTTTTCAACAATCCCATTCGAATGTTTGTCTCTTGTAATTCTCGAGATAAATTCGCAAATCTTTTCGACTATACAAATATACATGAAGCAGAAAATAACAGGAGAGATGCGATATGTCCTACTACATACAGAAGCCATATTGTATGATTAATAGAACATGTCGTTGCTTCAAAATCGCTTCCGTGTTGTACCTTTATCTCGGTAAATAGTACTAACGTGGACGTTAAGCACATTAGTAACCACGCCGAAAATACCAAAGACAAACTTGCAACTAATGACATTTGTATACGATTTGCAATTTTGTATTCCTCTTCGTAATCAAATTTCGAGTAATGTAAATCTAATGATTTCCTTTTGACAATGCTAAACTGTAGTGCAATATACACTGCAATAAATAGAAGAGTTAACGAAGCTAGAGTCGAATGCTCCTTATATATTTTTATTAATCGAAAACAATAATAGTCTGGTCTTAGAATCTGCAGAAAAAATTCGAGCGCTTTCAGCCAGAGATATACTTCGAGGAAATTTGCATAAAATTTAAAACAGGTGGACAGAGAACATTTCCTTTTTGTCTTGTGTTTCTGCTCGAGACATTCGCAGGAATCCAGTAAATCTATTCCAAATACTTTTACAGACGAGAAAATAGGATCGTACAAGTACAGTAGACAATACTTCATGTTATTTTCTTACTACTGACAATATAATTGCAATCAAAAAATTATAATTTTTCTTTGTACATAAGGTTCGAAGTTTATAAGTTATTCAGAATATCTTTGAGATAAAATCACTTTACGTTTATTTTTTTTTATTTTAAAATTTCTGCTTCACTTGTGATTATTTTTATTCTTAAAACGTGAATCTAGCAGCAAAAGCACTAATTATGGTGTTAAGGCCAGTATAAGGATAAGATAAAATCAGAAGCTGAACGGATTTTACGCAATTTTATACAATTAGGAATTTAACTGTCTTTATACATGTAAATCAATTAGGAAAAGTATGCGTATCTTGTTACGTAAAGGAATATTTACTCAAGTAATTAATAGACTGCATTGTGTTTGTTCACTCTTAGATAAAGCAGACTTATCTATCTCACGTAAAAGAGCAAACGATTATCATAATTTATTGTTTGAAATATAATTAGTACATCACAATGAACTTCATACTAGAAATAATTATACGACGAAAATAAAGTTCTATTAATGTCAATTGTACAAACACCAATATAATGACTTCGGAAACACTGGATCGATTTTGCTCGTTGAGAAATATTTGTTGGAAAAGTAATATATTATCCGACTGTCACTGTTATAGCTTAACTTCTGTTATTGAGCCGCAATTTGAAAAAAATTGTAGATTTGTAAATTTTCACTGTCGTTTGTCTTTTTGTGTGTCTGTCTTTCTATATTCACCGCTGCCAACTGGAAGTCACTTTATTTCAATTCAAACATTTTTTTCTCAGAGAAGTTATATAAATTGGCAGCACAGCTTTATCGTTAAGGGAAAAGTATGATGTGCAGTGGCAAGCCATCACTAATTTGAGGTGAAGAGCACATATTTTAACGTTCCTATAACGACAATTCCTATAACGTAACGAAAAATTGTAGCAACATTCGTATAAAGTACCTTTTATAACGTCGTTTCGCGACAAGATTGATAGAATCTGGACCAATAGTGGATGAGCAGCCGAACTACAGTAGAACCTCCATTATCCGGACCTCTATTATCCGGATTTTCGATTATCCGGATTGTTCAAAATAAACAAAAATTTTACGAATTTGCTGATTTGCACTTGGCGAATTACGATACTGTTTATGTACGTGATGGAGTGCATAACATTTTTTGTTTCAACAACGTCTCACCAGGCACAGTGGCCGTAAACTCTTAAATATATTTTACGTAGTAATAAAAATATAACTTGACATACGTATTTATAAATAATTTATATTCAAATTACATCATTTTTATGACCAAGGGCGGCATAAGGCATGGACGACGTGGGCCACAGCCTGTGCCTCGCGGTCCGAAGGGCCTCGCCTCGAAGGTTTATGCATTACTTAAAAGCCACGAACGCGACGAAAAAATTTTACTCGTCATGAAACAATAAATAGTTTGTCAAATTTTTATTCATAAAAATGCAGTTTCAACTGCTTTTTATTTTATAAAATCCATCTTCTTGCGCCA
>NW_019386327.1:75351-86394 GCF_000671375.1 Centruroides sculpturatus | reverse complement strand
GAAAACCAGCTTTAAGCAACGGCGTAGTCGAACGGTGCACACTCGGTAAGTAATCCTATAATTTTTTGTTTATAGCATAGTTTATACAGATTATTCCTAAAAAATTATACGTGTTTTGGAAATGTTGAGTGGAATTAGTCTAGAATCGGTTAATTTTATGGAAGAAAACCTTTCGAACAGCCTTAGTCCGTAAAGTTCACACCTATCGGGCTGCGATTGGCTCATGTATTTAATCATTCCTACAACGTAAAATTCGATTAGCGTGGAACGTATCTAAGCGTTATAGGGGGTCTACTGTATATAGATTCTGTATTTGAGTTAATGTTTATTTACCCGAATAAGCTCATTTATTACTGAATCATCATCAACACAAATATTTTCAAAATATTCCATTGATGAATATGTTCCAATTTGATTTGATTTTTTGATTCGGTATCTTTGGAAGAGTATTGTACATAAGTATATTCTTATAATGTTTTGCAAGATTTCATTGTCCTCTAACAATTAAAAGTAGTAATTTCATTAAAAGCCAAGTGTTACGAGATGAATAATACACTTTAAATAGAATAAAATTAGCAAGAACCTAGTACTTTACACTACTCCATTACTCCTGTTTATTCGTGTTACATTTATAAGAAATAAATACTAATGACAAACTTGCAACCAATGACATTTATATAAGATTTGCGAGTTTGTATTCTTCTTCGTAATCAAATTTCGAGTTATGTAAATCGTATGACTTCTAAAGATCCTATGACCTCTAAAGATAGTGTTTTAAGGATCTTTACCAAAGTCAATCGCAGAAGTTATACCTACGAGAGAAAGAAATTATATCAACTTTAAAATTCTCAGAGCAACGATACAATACAAATACGTAAAAATTAGAAGATTAAAACGAGCCCTAAAAAAATATAAGACAAACACTAAGATAGGATTGTTACTCGACTCAACTAATAAAGGAATTTGATGGAAAATTTGCCATGTGTCTTTGGAATACTACGCCACAAATATAAAACAGGACACGGTTTCAAAAAAGAAAAAATAATAATAATTATAAATTTTAAGTGTTGTTATCTAAATGATAATTCGAGTAGCATCAACACTTGAAACGTCTTGAATAATAATATTAATGTTTAAAGAATCTTTCGAAACGCTACAATTATGCTTCGCAAACAAAATGCAGATAACAGTAGTTGACACTTCATATAAGAAGTATGAAGTCACATGTACGAGCAAAACATGAGGTTTCATGCTTCAAATCTTAAAGAAGATTTAAGCTTTTCACGCGCTAAAACGAGATGGGTATTCTAAAAACACCACTTGCAAGAACAAGGATAAAACTATAAACTTAAACGTCACGATGATGGAATGATAATGAAAGGCCACGGAAGCTTCACCATGACAATATTAACTCTGATACCATAAACATCATCTTTTCTAAAAAAAAAAACATTGTACACGACTACAAAAATGCTCAGTCTACAACTCCAAATGACGAAATAAAAACTATACATATATTTAAAACTCGAATGTGGCAAAGAATTGCACTTTTTCACCATAATCGCCACTAAAGAAGGATTTCTAAAATGCAGCGATTCCTCACGTACAACACACAATAACGGTATTGTCTGATTGTATTGAAGAATTTCATAATCCGAACATTGAAATAAAAAATTTTTCACAGCCACTGCCTGAGAAATACGTTATGCAGAGCTGTAAAGCCGTTGGAGAATGCATTAATTTAAAAAAAAAAAAACTGAATCGACGATGGAGAGAAACATGGCGGGTAGCACTCAAGTAACTAAAGCCATTGGCATGATTGATACGATTGAAGATTCGGAGCCCGATGTTTAGCCACGGGAGTGATGAATCTGAGAAAAGAAACAGACAAGCTATTTTATTTATTTATTCATAATAAACGTAATAAAATAAAAAACAAAAACGTCTCCATAACAGTATAACATACCTTTCTAAGTAATAAGAAATCACTTTATTTTCATCAAAAAATTCGTTTTTATAAATATATTTTAAAGTGTAGTTACGTTTATCTTACCAAACGTATTTACTACTTCCACACGGCTTAATGGCTAATACATAAAACAGTCGGAATAAAAGAGTAAACAATTTTAGTCGAAAGTAGCTTTGCAATCAGTTCAACAAACAAAAGATCTTTAATGATCTCAACCGTCGAGTGAGTGTGTTCCCTTTTATATAAATGGTAAATTATGTATAATCTCTTATATCTGACTCATATCATGTGATGCAGTCGCTCTTACAATAATACCTAAAAGACAATCATAAATCAAGATAATATTAGAAACTTTGAAACGTTAATAGAAAGTGAGCAGAGTTTTCTTATTTCACAAACGTTTTCGAAGAAAAGCATGAAGTGCTGCCCATTATACTTATTTGGTTCTATTTTCTCCACTGTAAAAGTATACAAAATAGATTTGCTCGATTCGTGCCAGTGCATAGAGGGAGAGAACAAGAGAAAAGGGAAACGTTCTTCGACAAATTATTTCAAAGTTTATGCGAATTTATTTGAAGCATATGTTTGGTTAAATAGTCTGAAATTCTTATTACAAATTCTAATTCCTGATTATTATTGCCTTCGAGTGATTAAGATGTATAAAGAGAATTCGACCCTAGCTTCGGCGATTCTTCTATTTTTTTCTATATATGTTTCCCTACAATTTAGCATCTTAAAGAGAAGAAAGTTGAATTTGCATTACTCGAAATATAATTATGAAGAAGAATACAAAATTGCAAACCGTATCGAAATGAGTTTAGTTGCATATTTAAGTCTGGTCTTTTTTACTTCGTTGGTAATGTCTTTAATGGCTTCTTTAACAGTTTATTCGGAGATAAAGAAACAGAGCGGAAGCGATTTCGAAGCAGTTTCATGTTCTGTAAATGCAACAATTTGGCATCTGTATGCAGTAGGACAAATTCTATCTCTTCTGCTAGTTTTTGGCTTATGTATATTTGTTTGGTCGAAAAGATTTGTGAATTTATCCGAAGAATTAAAAGAGATTCGAATAGGCATGTTAACAAACCGGTTACAAATCATTATGAAAAAACACACAGAATTATGGGAACTTTATCAAATGTTCAACGAAACATTCTACTGGCTGATTCCATTAATTTATACTTGTTTCCTTTATTTCACTTGTTTCCTTACTTATGGCGCTATTTTTGGGCACATGAATTATAATATTGGAATAATCATTATAATCTTTTCTCTACTGTTTATTGTTGGACTTATTCTTGGCGCCTGGTTACTATCAAAAGCAATGTTAAAGGTGAGAATTGATATTTACTTTATGTCAACCATAATTTAATTTGTTTATCTTGAAGGAAAGTATTTGTCAAAAGTAGTTATTTATAAATTGACATTTATTTTCTATTAGGTAAGAATGTCATTTTGTATTCGTGCAAATTCCGTTGTAACAGTCGATAATCTACAAATAAGCTAACACGGGAGCGTGAATATTGTAATAATCTTCCTTCTATGCTGTAATTTTATAAGCGAAGTTTATAAAGTTACTTATTCATTGTTACTTTGTTTAGTTGTTATATATAACAGAAAGGTCAAAAATTAACACTCGAGATTTTGATATTTTTGTACTCACAGGACCTTGAAACCAAGAGAAATGCAAAAAATTACTAATTTTGCTGTATGTATGAATGTTAGCGCGCGCCCGCGTGTGTGTATGTGTGGGTGGTTAAGTATCACGTTTACAGGGCGATTTGTTTATTGGAGGCGATTAATTCTAGCAAATCTAGGTGGTTAATTGTTGAGGGGGTGGGGTCTTAACTTGAGTCGTGTCAATCACTAGTAGTGTCAGACTTAAGGACAATTTAACTCGTTAGTATCATTTACAGTTTTAAGTAAATCCCATCCCTATCTTTAACGTGAAGCTCTTTACCATTTTATAATAATTGAAAATTAATGTAAATAAAATCATGAAATTTTTTATGATATGTACCTAATTATGTAATCGATTTTATGCAAAGTTTTTATTTTTTTGTAACTGAATAAAGTGTTTTGAATAAAAAATTTATATAATTGTGTGCAAAAATGGGCTTAAATAGAATTGGCCGAATATTACATAATAGAAAGGGGAAATGCAGAGACCTTAATAGGTCAGGGAATAATATCATAATTGGTAATGGAATCACAGATGGAATTACTTGTATGGACCCTGAATAGAGTGAAATTTTAGGAAGTAAACTACATATATCTAAATCATATAAATTATCCATTTTATTCAATTGGGATTTTTTTTACAAACTATTGGGCTCTAGAAAGTAATATTATAATGAATTATCTTTACTTACCTTGGATAGAACGTATGTTGTTGCAGTTCTAAGTGTATAAGAACTTGATTAGCATTATATATTTAAGATATCATGTTCTTGCAATATTAAGAATTATATTCACTCTGAAATAGAATTTGTTTTAAATTATCTTTCAAGTATTGTAAGCATTTTATATTGAGAAAAAATGTTAGGTAGTTTTGGTTCTAAGCCTTCAATTATTATCATCTTGTTAGTGAATTCTTTCATATTAAATTTAAATTTGTTTTNTTATATGTAAGCATTGTGAATGTGAAGTGTTTATTGAATAAGTTAATTTTTTAAGGTTTTATTTTTTTATTTTGTTCGCTTTGAAAGTCGTTAACTTGCTACGTATATTAAAACTGGCAAATTATTTGTGAAAAATTAATCAATTTGTCATTCAAATGTTTAAGCAGCGAGTTAATCAAAGAATAAAATACAATTTCGTTGCAAGAAACTCGTTCTATCCGCTATTTTTGTGATATCTTGAAACAATATTTTTCCATAGAAACGGCCTTTCGGTTTAGCGAGTTGGCGTGCATAACCAAATATGTTACAATCATTCATACAGGATGGACATTGTTGACTTCATAAACTCAGCAGAAATTTCTTCTCTTTTTCTGATTTATCTTTAGATGTAAACAAAACTAAATAATTTGAAAATAGATTAAAAGATTTACCGTGTTATCTTATTGACAAAGAAAATGTCTTCAATGTTTGTAAATTTTTATAACATTTCAGATACACGACGATTTCAGTTCAGTTGGTAAAATATTCCCCACTGATGTACAAGCAGAATTCAAATTCAAGGTGGGCTTAAATATACTTCGATTCATATTGTGTTGTAGTGTAATAACGTGTAACGTTTTTGGTAGGTGATTGGTTTTATGAAAAGATTCAAAGGATTGCCAATGGGAATCTCTGTTGCCGATTTCTTCTTTATCAAGAGAAACTTTCCCATAAGGGTATGTATGGAATATTATTAATACTTTCTTAAAAGTAATTTCTTTTTATTTCTTGCAGGTGGTGAGCGCTCTTTATTCCATCTTCAATTCTATGGTGCAATTGAGCAAAGTTTTGGACGAAAATAGGAAATGCACAAGAAGCTACTTACGAAGAAATAATACATACAATTGATTTGAATTTCTGAGTCGATAACCGCATAAATAAACTCTACTCCATTTAACTAAAGAAATTCACTTAAAATATAAAAATCATAATAATGTAAATGAATCTGGTTGCAGTTTATAACAGTGTTTATTGTTATTTAACAGATTGAGAAAAAAAATAACGAATGTACTTTTCACAATTCTTCACTTTAGAGCATAGTTTATAGAAATAATCTCTTAAAGAAAGCATATATTGATACTGTAATTAGAATGTTATTTATGTTTAAAATGTTATTATTTATGTAATGGCAAAAAATATATTTTCTTTCCTACGAAACTCTAAATCTTATAAACAAAATGTACGAGCTTTCGTTTGTTGCGATGTTGTACTATTTGTATACGAGATACTTTCAAACGCGTTTCTATGTACAGTAGAGCGTCGATTATCCGAATCAATTGGGGACTGGGGTTGTTCGTAAGATCGATGTTTCGGATAACCGATTATGTACGAAAAAATATATTAATTTATCCTATCTTGACGTTTTTCTCCGTTGCGTGTCGCTTCGCGTTGAACTTTTGTCGATGTTAAGCCTAACGAAGACTATTGTATCGTTAACAATTATTTTTTTATTTTGTACAAACGAAATAAATATATTGAAAAATATAAAAACAAAAAATTATACTTTAGAAGTTAATCTAGGATCAAAAACGTAAAATATTTGAGTAGCCCAAGACATAGCCAAAGATTGCAGAACCACAGCACTGGCGAAAATTTAAATTTGCCGACTGGAATTCTTTCGGATGATTGACGTTTTGGATGACTGGCTTTCGGATAATCGACGCTCTACTGTATTTGCAATGCTGTAGTAGAATTTCCTATTTTCTTTTGTGTAAAACTTACGATTCATTTTTTTATTTACTTACGTTCCTACGATTTTATTACATCGAATTTTGAGAAATGTTCACGAAACTCAACTAATTTTCTTCAAACGATCAGAGAAATTCATTATACCAACCGAATTTAAGTCACTTCTTAAAGACCCATCCTCCACAAAAAAAATCACAACGTATTTAAATATACGTTTAAGTAATTTTATTTTAGAATTGGTAAATCAATAAAACAAATTAAGTTTAAGAACAAGCGATCTAAATTAGAAATTTCACGTAAATTACGTAACGAGTTGTAGGTGTATTGTTACGCGAGTAATTGTTACTAAGTCGGTGGTATTTACACTAACGTCACTTAATATTTGGAGCTGGACCCGTTATAAAAGAATGATTAATTTATGCTTTGAAAGTGTTCCTCAATGGTACGGGATTATTGCACTGTTTTGTACGTTAAATATGTAGTCAATAAAGTGATGTATAAAGTTCAATATACCGTGATGTGTCTGTATTCCTCAGTGGAATTAAGGGGGGTCGAAGATACGTGTTTCGTAGTTTGTGAGTGGGTATGTGTGTGATGGCGGTATGTTACAGCAAGATAAGACGGGAGTTGTCAAGTATAAGAGTAGGCTAAATTGTTTAAAACTAGCTAAACGTAAGATTTTTTGGTTTTTCTCCACTGTAGCGAAGATACAAGTCTAACCAGAAATAAGTGACGGTTTTCATTGTTCAGTATATTATAAAGTAATATTGCCGGGCATATCAGAGATTTTTTATAAATACAAATGCTGAAGTTATCACCAAATTACCGTGTCTTTATGTTTTTATATTGAATAAATGAAGATTAATGGAATTGAAATTCAGTAAACTCCAGCCATTTCTTGTAACATAACTACTGTTTTCGTGCAAACGGAAGTGCACAGGCGATCGAACTGAATATGTGAGGTGTCGGATTAGCGAGTCTCTTGTAGTTTTCATACTGACGTTTTTGCAAATCTGGACGTATTCACACACGACTGTACTCAAAAGCACTTTTCACGGTTTCTTCCGACATCACATTTCCATGTTTTGTGTGAGAAAAGCATACAGAGTTTTAATTTGCATCTGAATTATCAGTAAACAGATAATAACATTGATGATTTCAGACTGTTCTATTACAGTTTCTCGTGAGGTGTTCTTATACAATCTTTATAGTGTTAAACAACACACAATATGGTTACAATCTTAGACACAAAAGACAACACTGTTTACACTGTCACATCTCATGTACAGGACGACATAGAGCTTTATACATCAACACAAAAACAACTTCAGCAGCTCCTACAAATCACACATTCATACACCAAGGACATACAAATGGAGTTTGGACTAGACAAATGCAAAACACTTCACATAGAAAAATAAGTCTTGAAGAAAAACGATTTTGCGCTTGGAAATAAATATGTTATTGAATCCATGGAAGAGGGTGAGTTCTACAAGTATTTAGGATTCCAACAGGCCAAACTAACAGAACATACACAAATAAAGCAAATATTAATTAAATAATACCAAAGTAGGTAAAATGCTATTCTCAGAACAGAGTTAAATGCAAAACACACAATTAAAGCAATAAACACATATGTCTTCTCAGTACTCACTTATTTTTTCGGAGTTATACATTGGACTCACACAGATCTCAAGCAACTCAAAACAAAAACAAGAACAACACTTACTAAGCATAAACAACATCATCCTAAATCTGCCACAGAAAGATTAACCCTTCCACGTAAAGATGGCGGACGTGGCCTGATCGACATAGTTAACCTTCACTACAAACAAATACAGTCACTGCGAGAGTTTTTCTACAGGAAACAAGAAACATCACAATTACATAAAGCAGTAACTCTAGCAGACTCAAATAACACACCATTAAATTAACATTTACAACATATAAAAAACGTAGACATCATTAAGCAATCGTTGGTTCAAAAGGCACTCCACGGTAGGCATCCCTGGCGTAGTAATTTGTTAAAAAAAACTGCGTCAAACAGCTGGTTAGCTCGGAGATGACTTTTGGGGAGACAAAAGATTCATGATTGCTATACAGGATCAGGTCATAAATACGAAAAACTACAGAAAACACATACTCAAAGATACAACACTCACAAATGACACATGCAGAAAATGTCACATCATGCCAAAAACTATACAACACATCACCTCTGGTTGCAAGCTCTTGGCACAGACAGATTACTTACATAGACACAATCAAGTAGCAAATATAATACACTAAGAGCTTATAAACAAACACAAATTATTAGACATCCACGAACCATACTACAAATACATTCCACAGACAGTATTGGAAAACATCACGCACGAAATGTAGTATGACAGAGCCATTATCTCGGATAAAACAATTTACCACAACAGATCAGACATCACACTCATTGACAAACACAATAAAATCACATACATTATAGATATATCCATTCCAAACACTTACAATATACAAAACAAATGCACTGAAAAAATCAGCAAGTACACAGAACTTGCTTAGGAAATAAACCATCTATGGAGATGGATAAGGTTGTTATTATATCTGTTGTTCTCTGCTCTACAGGTGTCATACCTGTAGAGGAGAGATATAAACACTGGTCTGCAGAGTACACAGCCAGTGGTGTCAACCGAGTATAACTCACAAAACAACAATAATAATAATAATAAGCGCAGAGCCCAAACAGTTAGGACAACCGTGCTGAAACAGTTGAAAGTTGAAATTTGGTACACAGTTTGGGTACATCATGAAAACGTACACTAAGAAGATATTTTTCCTCCACAGAGGAGAAAAAGAGAGGGACCTGAAGAACTTCGCTTTTATTATACTATTTTAGATGCGGTTTTTTGCGTTTTTACTGCATTTTAATAGGATATTCTGTGAGAATGCACATTAAATTAAGAAAGAATTTTTGGAAATACCCCACGCAAGGTCAACAGAACTCGGCTTTCTACTGTATTATTTTAGATGCAACTGCAAAAATACAAATAATCGAACATATTTTTAGATCCTTCTGAAAACATGAACGATATTTAGTGTCTCATCGTATTTAAAGTTGACAAGGGGAGGGCATGAACATAAGTTCGATTTATTCGAACTCTTCTTCTTAAAGTTCGATTTTATGTTCGAATTTATATTTATGAACAATTCTGGAAGATCCAACTTATTTTTGGAATTAAGTAATCCTGAAGAAGAACACGAAAAGAGTTACGAAATCGTTTGTTATTCATCACTTATTGGTATTACGCACGGGTTAGTGGTTACAATAAGTTTTAATTATCGTTATTATGATGTGGTACACAGATATCTAAAAATATCGTTATTTTTTCCTCGAACAACGCCGGACTAATCTGATAGTTATTCAATAAAAGGAAATAATAACACGGCAATTTGGTGACTAACTTCAGTGTTTGTATTNGAAACATCACAGTTACATAAAGCAGTAACTCTAGCAGACTCAAATAACACACCATTAAACTTACACTTACAACATATAAAAAGCGTAGACACCATTAAGCAATCGTTGGTTCAAAAGGAACTCCACGTCAGGCATCCCTGGCGTAGGAATTTGTTTTAAAAAACTGCGTCAAACAGCTGGTTAGCTCGGGAATGACTTTTGGGGAGACAAAAGATTCATGATTGCTATACAGAATCATGTCATAAATACGAAAAACTACAGAAAACACACACTCAAAGATTTAACACTCACAAATGACATGCAGAAAATGTCACATCATGCCAGAAACTATACAACATATCACTTCTGGTTGCAAGCTCTTGGCACAGACAGCTTATTTACATAGACATAATCAAGTAGCAAATATAATACACCAAGAGCTTGCAAAGAAACACAAATTGTTAGACATTCACGAACCATACTACAAGTATATACCACAACAGTATTGGAAAACAACACGCACAAAATGTGGTACGACAGAGCCATTATCTCGGATAAAACAATTTACCACAACAGACCAGACATCACACTCATTGACAAACACAATAAATTCACATACATTACAGATATATCCATTCCAAACACTCACAGTATAAAAAAACAAATGCACTGAAAAAATCAGCAAGTACACAGAACTTGCTTAGGAAATAAAGCATCTATGAAGGATGGATAAGGTGCTTATTATACCTGTAGTTCTCTCCTGTACAGGTGTGATACCACACACACTACACATAAACCTGGGCACATTTCAATTGAATCGTATTGTTAGGAAATTCCTGAATACAGACACACACACTAACACATATCTTTAATTTCTGTTTTGTTTTGGTTACTATGCCTTGACACTGGTCTGCAGAGTACACAGCCACTGGTGTCAACCGAGTATAACTCACAAAACATCAACAACAACAATAATAATGATAATAATAATAATAACTCTCCCGTGGTCACCACCTGGTCGTGGTGGGAGAGCCCAGTAGTTTTACAGATCCATAGGGCAATGCAGGCTGGAGCACAAGCTCCTGGTAGGGACACTCATGCCAGTAAGGTCTATGGGGAGAAATGAAGCTAAGAGTGACCACACACCCACATTCTGTGGAGATAATCATTATGGTAGTAACCAGATCTAAGTATGATACCGGCTCGGACGTCGCCCGGGTTAACAAGGTCCGCGTTCGTGGGTTAGGCAGAGGCTCACGTTCGAAAAATAGGCT
>NW_019386327.1:72139-74916 GCF_000671375.1 Centruroides sculpturatus | reverse complement strand
TCACAGATAAAACAATTTACCACAACAGACCAGACATCACACTCATTGACAAACACAATAAAATCACATACATTATAGACATAGCCATTCCAAACACTCACAATGTACAAAACACATGCACTGAAAAAATTAGCAAGTACACAGAACTTGCCCAGGAAATAAGGCATCTATGGAGGATGGATAGGGTAGTTATTGTACCTGTTGTTCTTTCCTGTACAGGTGTGATACCACACACACTACACAAAAGCCTGGGAACATTAGAATTGAGTAGAAATACATACATAACACTACAGAAGGCCACTATATTGAATACATGCCACATTGTTAGGAAATTCCTGAATACAGACACTGACACACACATTTAATTTTAGTTTTGTTTTGGTTGCTATGCCTTGACTCTGGTCCGGCATAGTACACAGCCACCGGTGTGAACCGAGTAAAACTTACTAAACTCAACATAATAATAATAATAATAAGCGCAAAGCCCAAACAGGACAACCGTGCCTGAAACAGTTGAAAGTTGAAATGTGGTACACAGTTAGGGTACGTCATGAAAACGTACACTAAGAAGTTATTTTTCGAAATTCCCTCCACAGAGAAGAAAAAGAGAGGGACCTGAAGAACTTCGCCTTTATTATACTATTTTATATGCGGTTTTTTGCGTTTTTACTGCGTTTTAATAGGGTATTCTGTGAGAATACACGTTAAGAAGGAATTTTTGGAAATACCCCACGCAAGGTCAACAGAGTTAAAGATAACCCTGGAGAACTCGGCTTCTACTGTACTATTTTAGATGCGACTGCAAAAATACAAAAAAATCGAATATGTTTTTAGACCCTTCTGAAAACACGAACGATATTTAGAGTCTCATCGTATTTAAAGTTTACAAGGGGAGGGCATGAGCATAAGTTCGATTTATTCGAACTCTTCGTCTTAATGTTCGAATTTATATTTATGAATGATTCTGGAAGATCGAACTTATTTTTGGAATTAAGTAATACTGAAGAAGAACACGAAAAGAGTTACGAAATCGTTTGTTATTCATCACTTATTGATATTACGTACCGGTTAGTGGTTACAATAAGTTTTAATTATCNATCGAACTTATTTTTGGAATTAAGTAATACTGAAGAAGAACACGAAAAGAGTTACGAAATCGTTTGTTATTCATCACTTATTGATATTACGTACCGGTTAGTGGTTACAATAAGTTTTAATTATCGTTATTATGATGTGGTACACAGATATCTAAAAATTCTTTAATCAGTCTCTTCCGAGACTTATTAAAGAATTTTTAGATATCTGTGTACCACATCATAATAACGATAATTAAAACTTGTGTTCATGCCCTCCACTCGATGAATACAAGTAAGATCGGTTATAATCTAATACTAATCATTGCTATCGTTATTTTTTGCTCGAACAACGCCGGACTAATCTGCTAGTTATTCAATAAAAGGAAATAATAACACGGCAATTTCGTGACTAACTCAGCGTTTGGATTTATAAAGTATTCGCTGATATGCCCGGCAATACTAATTTAGAATATACTGAACAATGAACAATAAAACCGTAACTTATTTTTGGTTAGACTTACATCTTCGCTTCAGTGGAGGAAAACCAAAAAATCTTACGTTTTAAACAATTTAGCATCTTTTATACTTGACAACTCCCGTCTTATTTTGCTGTAACATTCCGTAATGACATCAAACATACACATATCCTACGTACACACATATCCTCGATCCCCTTAAATTAATTTCACTAAGGAATAATACACATCACGGTATATTGAACTTTACATCATTTTATTGACTACATATTTAACGTATAAAACAGTGCAATGACCCGTACCACCCAACAATTCAAAAGCATAATTAATCATTCTGTCATAATGGGCCGAGACCCAAATATTAACGTTTCTGCCTCAACCTCTCTAATGAATCTTTGTCATCATTTGAAGTAAATTAATCGAGTTTCGTGAGCATTTCTATAAAATTCGATAAAACAGGATCGTAGGTAAGTGTGTAAGTACAAACAACTAAATAATAATTTTCTCGAAAACAGGTTAAGAGAAGAAAATACAAAATTCTACTACAACATGGCTAATACAAACAAACGTCTTTGCAAATGTGTCATATACAAATAGTACAAAGCGGCAACAAGCTATAGTTACATTTTCTTTATAAGATTTAGAGTTTCTTAACCGAATGATTACATATATTTTTTTTCCATTACGGGAATAATAACATATTCTAATAAACAATATATGCTATATGCTTTCTTTAAGAGATTACAGTAGAGCGTCGTTTATCCGAGAGTCAGTTATCCGAAAGAATTCCAGTCGGCAAATTTAAATTTTCGCTAGTGCTGTGGCGCTGCAATCTTTGTCTATATCTTGAGCTACTCCAATATTTTTTTATTGATGTGTGTGTTTTAGCTGGCAGCACTGGCAATTTTGTGTGTCATGCTGAATCGAACGTTTTTGATACTAGATTAACTTCCAAAGTATATTTTATTTGTTTTTATATTTTTCAATATATTTATTTTGTTTGTAAAAAATAAAGAAATAACTTTTAACGATACAATAGCCACGATTATTATTTTAAAAAGTTTACATTAAGCTTAACATCCACGAAAAGTCAACGCGAAGCGACACGCAACGGAGAAAAATTTCAACACGGGATAGGTTAATATATTTTTTTCGTATATAATCGGTTATCCGAAAAATAAGTTAGCCGAACAACCCCAGTCCCCAATTGATTCGGATAAACGAC
>NW_019386327.1:51740-71428 GCF_000671375.1 Centruroides sculpturatus | reverse complement strand
TATTTTTCAATATATTTATTTTGTTTGTAAAAAATAAAGAAATAACTTTTAACGATACAATAGCCACGATTATTATTTTAAAAAGTTTACATTAAGCTTAACATCGACGAAAAGTCAACGCGAAGCGACACGCAACGGAGAAAAATTTCAACACGGGATAGGTTAATATATTTTTTTCGTATATAATCGGTTATCCGAAAAATAAGTTAGCCAAACAACCTTAGTCCCCAATTGATTCGGATAAACGACGCTCTACTGTATTTCTATAAACAATAAAGTGTCGAATTGTGAAAAGTATATTCGTTATTTTTCTTCTCAATCTGTTAAATAACAATAAACACTGTTATAAACTGCAACCAGATTCATTTACGTTATTATGATTTTTATGTTTTAAGTGAATTTTTTAGTTAAATCGAATAGTGTTTATTTATGCGATTATCGACTCGGAAATCCAAATCAATTGTATGTATTATTTCTTCGTAAGTAGCTTCTTGTGCATTTCCTATTTTCGTCCGAAACTCCGCTCAATTGCACCATAGAATTGAAGATGGAATAAAGAGCGCTCACCACCTACAAGAAATAAAAAGAAATTACTGTACTTTCAAGAAAGTATTCATAATATTCCATACATACCCTTATGGGAAAGTTTCTCTTGATAAAGAAGAAATCGGCAACAGAGATTCCCATTGGCAATCCCTTGAACCTTTTCATAAAACCAATCACCTACCAAAAACGTTACACGTTATTACACTACAACACAATATGAATCGAAGTATATTTAAGCCCACCTTGAATTTGAATTCTGCTTGTACGTCAGTGGGGAATATTTTACCAACTGAACTGAAATCGTCGTGTATCTGAAATATTAAGAAAATTTACAAATAGTAAAGACATTTTTCGTGTCAATAATTCAGCACGCCAGTCTTTTAATCTATTTTCAAATTATTTACTTTCCTTTTTATTCGGAGATAAATCTATTAATTGATTCAGAAAAAAAAAAAAAGGAATTCCTGCTGAGTTTCTAATGTTGCCATTGTCCATCCTGTATTATATCCGATGAAAATCGTGTTGTTCCTTATGAATGATTGTAACATGTTTCGTTATGCACGCAATCTCCAGCAAATGGCGCTAAACTGTAAGTCTGTTTCTATGAAAAAATGTTTTTCGAAATTGTACTAAGCGCCTCTCAACTACCAGGGGCGCAAGATTTTCCTGCCCATAGTTGACCGCGTACGGTCATGTTTAACGGCACAAAAGGCTTGTGCTGTTCTACTGTTCTTTGTGTATTTGTTCGTTTATTAATTTAAACACAGTTTTCAGATAAAGTAATGTATCATCATACTTTCTTAACTTTTAACATTTTCTATTATATTTATGTGTAATTATATATATATATTTTAATTTATTTACATCAAATAATTTAAAACTTTCAACAACCAGTTGCTTAACATACACGGCCAAATTTGGTGGCGCCATCTGTTCTTATATTATATTATTAAAATTTTAGTTATTATAAAACAACATAAAGCTTAACTTTCAAGGTAGGAATGGGTTAATTAACTCCCTCCATTCCCTGGACGATTAACTATCAAAATATAGTAAAATTAATCCTCTTCGTAAACAAACCTCCTGGCACACTTTCAGAAATTTTTGATATTTCAGAAAAATACCCGATTTTGTTTTGTATTTCTCCCTCGACGTTTCAACGTCCCTTGCGTCCAAAAATGTAAAAAAAAAAATTGGGGGGAGATCGTTTTACATTTGATTGCCATACTTTTCCTCGATTATATATAACAGCTGCCGAAGAAAAACTATAACAAGTAACTTTAAAAAGTCCGCTTATGAAATTACAGCATAGAAGAAGAATTATTATACAAGTCGACCCCCCTATAAAACTGTAGATAATTCCGTGTTATATGAATTCCATGTTGTACGAGTCACTTAGATTTTACAAATACGTGTGCTGGCTGTGAACGGCTCACGTATTTGTAAAATCTAAGTAACTCGTACAACATGGAATTCATATAAAACGAAATTATCAACAGTGTTATAGGGGGNTAAATAATAACATTTTAAACATAAATAACATTCTAATTACAGTATCAATATATGCTTTCTTTAAGAGATTATTTCTATAAACTATGCTCTAAAGTGAAGAATTGTGAAAAGTACATTCGTTATTTTTTTTCTCAATCTGTTAAATAACAATAAACACTGTTATAAACTGCAACCAGATTCATTTACATTATTATGATTTTTATATTTTAAGTGAATTTCTTTAGTTAAATGGAGTAGAGTTTATTTATGCGGTTATCGACTCAGAAATTCAAATCAATTGTATGTATTATTTCTTCGTAAGTAGCTTCTTGTGCATTTCCTATTTTCGTCCAAAACTTTGCTCAATTGCACCATAGAATTGAAGATGGAATAAAGAGCGCTCACCACCTGCAAGAAATAAGAAGAAATTACTTTTAAGAAAGTATTCATAATATTCCATACATACCCTTATGGGAAAGTTTCTCTTGATAAAGAAGAAATCGGCAACAGAGATTCCCATTGGCAATCCCTTGAACCTTTTCATAAAACCAATCACCTACCAAAAACGTTACACGTTATTACACTACAACACAATATGAATCGAAGTATATTTAAGCCCACCTTGAATTTGAATTCTGCTTGTACGTCAGTGGGGAATATTTTACCAACTGAACTGAAATCGTCGTGTATCTGAAATATTAAGAAAATTTACAAATAGTAAAGACATTTTTCGTGTCAATAATTCAGCACGCCAGTCTTTTAATCTATTTTCAAATTATTTACTTTCCTTTTTATTCGGAGATAAATCTATTAATTGATTCAGAAAAAAAAAAAAAGGAATTCCTGCTGAGTTTCTAATGTTGCCATTGTCCATCCTGTATTATATCCGATGAAAATCGTGTTGTTCCTTATGAATGATTGTAACATGTTTCGTTATGCACGCAATCTCCAGCAAATGGCGCTAAACTGTAAGTCTGTTTCTATGAAAAAATGTTTTTCGAAATTGTACTAAGCGCCTCTCAACTACCAGGGGCGCAAGATTTTCCTGCCCATAGTTGACCGCGTACGGTCATGTTTAACGGCACAAAAGGCTTGTGCTGTTCTACTGTTCTTTGTGTATTTGTTCGTTTATTAATTTAAACACAGTTTTCAGATAAAGTAATGTATCATCATACTTTCTTAACTTTTAACATTTTCTATTATATTTATGTGTAATTATATATATATATTTTAATTTATTTACATCAAATAATTTAAAACTTTCAACAACCAGTTGCTTAACATACACGGCCAAATTTGGTGGCGCCATCTGTTCTTATATTATATTATTAAAATTTTAGTTATTATAAAACAACATAAAGCTTAACTTTCAAGGTAGGAATGGGTTAATTAACTCCCTCCATTCCCTGGACGATTAACTATCAAAATATAGTAAAATTAATCCTCTTCGTAAACAAACCTCCTGGCACACTTTCAGAAATTTTTCATATTTCAGAAAAATACCCGAATTTGTTTTGTATTTCTCCCTCGACGTTTCAACGTCCCTTGCGTCCAAAAATGTAAAAAAAAAAATTTGGGGGGAGATCGTTTTACATTTGATTGCCATACTTTTCCTCGATTATATATAACAGCTGCCGAAGAAAAACTATAACAAGTAACTTTAAAAAGTCCGCTTATGAAATTACAGCATAGAAGAAGAATTATTATACAAGTCGACCCCCCTATAAAACTGTAGATAATTCCGTGTTATATGAATTCCATGTTGTACGAGTCACTTAGATTTTACAAATACGTGTGCTGGCTGTGAACGGCTCACGTATTTGTAAAATCTAAGTAACTCGTACAACATGGAATTCATATAAAACGATATTATACAAGTCGACCCCCCTATAAAACTGTAGATAATTCCGTGTTATATGAATTCCATGTTGTACGAGTCACTTAGATTTTACAAATACGTGTGCTGGCNTGATAATTCCGTGTTATATGAATTCCATGTTGTACGAGTCACTTAGATTTTACAAATAGATGTGCTGGCTGTGAACGGCTCACGTATTTGTAAAATCTAAGTAACTCGTACAACATAGAATTCATATAAAACGAAATTATCAACAGTGTTATAGGGGGTCGACTGTAATCTAAAAATTAAATAACTTTCTTTGTTACAAAGAAGAAGTCAAATAACACGCTTAACTAAGAGAAAAAAATATCAATTTATAATTAACTATACCTCAGACAGATACTTTCCCTCACAAATTAACAAGTTAAATTATTTTTTAAATAAAGCAATTATTAATGCTCACTAAATAACTTCGAAACTCGTCGGCTTTTCCGTTAAAATCACAGATTCATTAGCATTCGAGGAATTTGGCTTTGATTGAATAAAAAATCGAAAGCTGTGTGATCAATCTGTAATCATAACGGAAAATCCAGAAAGGTTCTTAGTAATTTATTGAAGATTAATTGATAATACAGATCAGAAGCTTATATTGATTAATTTAACGCTCACCTTTAACATTGCTTTTGATAGTAAGCAACATACAAGAATAAATCCAATGTCGAACAGCAGAGAAACGACTATAACAATTATTCGAATATTGAAATTCATCTGTCCAAAAATAGCTCCGTAAGTAAAGAAACAGGTAATATAAAGGAAATGAGTGTAAATTAAAGGAATCAGCCAGTAAAATCTTTCGTTGAACATTTGATAAACTTCCCATAATTCTGTGTGTTTTTCCATAATGTCCTGTAACCATTCTGTCAACATGCCCATTCGAATGTTTGTCTTGTTTAATTCTTCGGATAAATTCACAAATCTCTTTGACCAAACGAATATACATAAGCCAAAAACTAGCAGAAGAGATAAAAGTTGTCCTACTACATACAAATAGTACATTGCTACATTTACAGAACATGTAACTGCTTTGAAATCGTCTCCGTTCTGTTTCTTTATTTCCGAATAAATTGTTAAAGATGCCATTAAGGATACTACCAACGAAGTAAAAAAGGCCAGACTTAAATATGCAACTAAACTCATTTCTATACATTTTGCAATTTTGTATTCTTCTTCGTAATTATATTTCGAGTAATGCAAATTCAACTTTCTTCTTCTTAAGATGCTAAATTGTAGGGAAACATATATAGAAAAGAATAGAAGAATCACCGAAGCTAGGGTCGAATTCTCTTTATACATCTTCATCGCTCGAAAGCAATAATAATCTGGCATTATCACATATAATAAGAATTTCAGACTATTTAACCAAACATAAGCTTCAACTAAATTCGCATAAACTTTGAAATAATTTGTCGAAGAACGTCTCCTTTTCCTCTTGTTCTCTCCCTCTATGCATTGGCACGAATCGAGCAAATCTATTCCGTATACTTTTACAGTGAAGAAAATAGGACCAAATAAGTATAACGGGCAACGCTTCATGTTTTTCTTCGAAATCGTTTGTGAAATATGAAAACTCTGCTTGCTTTCTATTAACTTTTGGAAGTTTCTAATATTATTTCGATGTATGACTGTTTTCGTCTTTCTTATATTATTGTAAGAGCGACTGCATCACTTGATATGAGCCAGCTATAGTAGATTATACGTAATTAACGATTTATATAACAAGGAATGTACTGTACATTTGTGACGGTTGAAAAATCATTAAATTAATTAAACATCTTTTGTTTATTGAACTAATTGAAAAGCACATTTCGACTAAAATTGTTTACTCATATTCAGACAATTCTGTGTTAAGGTTGATTAGTAAACCGTGCTTAAGTAGTAAAATGCGTTTAGTAAGGTAAACATAACTACATTTTTAGAATATATTTATGAATGCGAATTTTCAGATAAAAAAAAGTGATATCTCCTTAATTTTAAAGCGATGTTATACTGTTATTCGGATATGGTTATTATTTTCTATTGTATTGAATTCATTATGAATAAATAAATAAAATAGCTTGACTCTTTTTTGCTGAGATTCATCACTCTCATGGCTCAAGCATCGAGTGCCAAATTTTCAGTCGTATCAATGATGCAAATGGCTTTAGTTACTTGAGTGGTACCCGCTGACTTTGTCTCCAATGTCAGAGGGTACCACTGAAAATTACCATTACCATTAAAAAGATTAAAATTACCATTAGAGCTGTAATTCGTTGGTGGAAGAGAATTACAGCTCTGTGTAACGTATTTTTCAAGAACACACTGTGTAGTGGCTCTGACAAATTTTCGATCTCGGTGTTCGGATTATGCAATTCTTCAGACAATCAGACAATACCATTCCTGTGTGTTGTATGTGACGAATCGCTGTATTCTAGAACGGGCCACCCTCTTTTTCGGGAGGTGGTCCGTTCGGATATGTCGGGCCCCGTCCCTCACCACCTGGCAGCTCCATTGTGAGCCTGGCCGAATCCACAATGGGCTTGCAAAAACAGGCCCTCTTAGTGCCCGCAGAGCGGAAAGAGTTTAAAAGGAAAAGTTCCATTCTTATTCTTGCAGGTGGTGGTTTTAGAATACCCATCTCGTCTTGGCGCGTGAAAAGTTTAAACCTTCTTTAGCATGAAGTCACATGTTTTACTCGTACATGTGACTTCATACGTATATGAAACGTCAATCACTGTTATCTGTATTTTATTTGCGAAGCATAATTAATGCTATTCGAAGGTTTTTAGACATTATGATTATAATTCAAGACGTTTCAAGTGTTCAAGCTACTCACATTATCATTTAGATCAATGATTCACAACTGGGAGTACATGTACCCCCAGGGGTACGGTCGTAAATCGAAGGGGTACATCTAACTTTCATTATAAAATGGCGCGTATGTTAATCAATTTGCTGTAAATTAGTAACACAAGAAACAAACAAGAAACAACTAAAACTTGCTTTAAAATATTCCAGTATGAACACCGATTTCCCTTTTAACAGTCCAAACAACTTGTTTGTCCACTTGATTTGCCTGTCTATTTGTACCGTTAGTGCCGAGTGAACCTGTAGTCTAGTAAAATTACGGTTTAACCGTGCATTAATTTTAGAATAGAAAAAAAATTTCAATTCTATAATTATTGCTCGATAACATTGGGGCTTTTCGTGTTTTTACTGTACTACTGGTATTAGAAATAACGAGGCCTGGATCGTACCCCCACCATGCAAGGTGTGTCACTGCATGCGCGCATTACTTGATATTTAGTTGGAGTTTTTTTATGATGCTCAGTTATAAGGGCTATATACATCTAATGCAGTAATTATAAAATTTACATACAAAAGTATAAGGGGTACTTGAGAAACAACTAATGGGCTAATGGGGTACATCAACAAAAAGGTTAAAAACCACTGATTTAGATAACATCATTTAAAATTTATAGTTTTCTTGAAAATATTCAAACTTCTTCTATGTCCAAAATTTTCGTTTAACTTTAATATAAGAATCTACTGTATTACTGAAAGCACTAAGCAAGTACAAAAGCATGTATTAATAAAAAAAAAATAAAAGAAGCTTTAATAAATTACACGCAATTTTCTATACAGTACTTAGAAAAGTGAACGTCGTGTTACCTACACGACGGTCCAGAAAGTAGGTCTATTCTGTTATATAAAGGGATATTTACTCCATTAACTTAGAAACTGCATTCGATATTAATAGTGTGTACTCTTCAGAAAAGCAGATTTGTCCTAAAATATTGACATTTACTGTCTGAGATATAATCATTAAAATGATATGAAGAATGTGATAGCGCTAAGTACTCGCATTACGAAAATAAAATAATGTTACTGTCGATTGTACGAACTCGGATTGAGCGAATTTCAAAAACATTGGACCAAATTCGTTAAAAAACCGTTGGGAAAGAAATTAATTACAGTGGAACCCCGGTTAACGAACGTCCTGGTTAACGACCAAATCGGTTAACGACCAAATCGGTTAACGAACTTTTATTTTGCAAAAATTTTGTCTCGGATAACGAACAAAATTCGGATAACGAACGTAACGGTATTTTGTGTCAAATTTTAGTTGGTGTTAGGCATGCACGAGTTAAGCATTGCTTTTACGAGTGTTTGTGCTATACAGTACTTCTTTTTTTCAGTTTTGTAATTTATATATTTAATCAATAATCCAAGAAAGAAAAAAGTCATAGTGGCAATAGAAAACGACAACACAATATAACCGACAATGCGCTATCGCATTTGAGAAAAATTTTGATTAAAAGAGTAAGACAATCAACTTTAGATCAATTTCTTGTTTCTTACGGAAAGAGTTCGTTTGTTATTTAAGTTATGGTAACGCAACACTTGGGCGATCTGCCTACGGGGAATGCTTTCTGGGAGGTGTTTTTAAGGGAAACTCGCCCATTTAGGCGTTACAGACGTGGAGNGTCGTATCGATGATGCAAATGGCTTTAGTTACTTGAGTGGTACCCGCTGACTTTGTCTCCAATGTCAGAGGGTACCACTGAAAATTACCATTACCATTAAAAAGATTAAAATTACCATTAGAGCTGTAATTCATTGGTGGAAGAGAATTACAGCTCTGTGTAACGTATTTTTCAAGAACACACTGTGTAGTGGCTCTGACAAATTTTCGATCTCGGTGTTCGGATTATGCAATTCTTCAGACAATCAGACAATACCATTCCTGTGTGTTGTATGTGACGAATCGCTGTATTCTAGAACGGGCCACCCTCTTTTTCGGGAGGTGGTCCGTTCGGATATGTCGGGCCCCGTCCCTCACCATCTGGCAGCTCCATTGTGAGCCTGGCCGAATCCACAATGGGCTTGCAAAAACAGGCCCTCTTAGTGCCCGCAGAGCGGAAAGAGTTTAAAAGGAAAAGTTCCATTCTTATTCTTGCAGGTGGTGGTTTTAGAATACCCATCTCGTCTTGGCGCGTGAAAAGTTTAAACCTTCTTTAGCATGAAGTCACATGTTTTACTCGTACATGTGACTTCATACGTATATGAAACGTCAATCACTGTTATCTGTATTTTATTTGTGAAGCATAATTAATGCTATTCGAAGGTTTTTAGACATTATGATTATAATTCAAGACGTTTCAAGTGTTCAAGCTACTCACATTATCATTTAAATCAGTGATTCACAACCGGGGGTACATGTACTCCTAGGGATACGAGCGTAAATCGAAGGGGTACATCTAACTTTTCTTATAGGCGCGTATGTTAATCAATTTTCTGTAAATTAGTAACACAAAAAACAAACAAAAAACAACAAAAACTTGCTTTAAAATATTCCAGTATGAATACCGATTTCCCTTTTAACAGTTCAAACAACTTGTTTATCCACTTAATTTGCCTGTCTATTTGTACCGTTAGTGCCGAGTGAACCTGTAGTCTAGTAAAATTACGTTTTAACCGAGCATTAATTTTAAAATAAAAATTTTTTTTCTATTCTATAATTATTGCTCGATAACATCGGGGCTTTTCGTGTTTTTACTGGACTACTGGTATTAGGAATAACGAGGCCTGGATCAAGTAATGCGCACATGCAATGTGTGTCACTGCATGCGCGCATTACTTGATATTTAGTTAGAGTTTTTTTTAATGAAGGGGTTAAGTTATAAGGGCTGTATACGTCTAACGCAGTAATTATAAAATTTACATACAAAAATATAAGGGGTACTTGAGAAACAACTAATGGGCTAATGGGATACATCAACAAAAAAGATTGAGAACCACTGATTTAGATAACAACACTTAAAATTTATAGTTATTTCTTGAAAACATTCAAACTTCTTCTATGTCCAAAATTTTTGTTTAACTTTAATATAAGAATCTACTGTATTACTGAAAGCACTAAGCAAGTACAAAAGCATGTATAAATAAAAAACATAAAAAAGATATAATAAATTACACGCAATTTTACATACTTAGAAAAGTAAACTTCGTGTTATCTACACGAGTCGAGAAAGTAGGTCTATTCTGTTATATAAAGGGATATTTACTCCATTAACTGAGAAAGTGCATTCTATATTAATAGTGTGTACTCTTTAGAAAAGCGTATTTGTCCTAAAATATTGACATTTACTGTCTGAGATATAATCATTAAAATGATACAAGGAATGTGATAGCGTTAAGTACTCGCATTATGAAAATAAAATAATGTTACTCTCGATTGTACGAACTCGGATTGAGCGAATTTCGGAAACTTTGGATCAAATTTGTTCGTTAAAAAATAACCGTTGTAGTAGAAATTATTATATGACTGTGCCACAAAAGTTGTTTATAAATTTGCTTCGACTCCACTGGTTACTGAAGCAAAGTAATATATTCAAAAAATCTGCTTTAATTTGCAAAAAATTATTTTGATACATCATTAAGAACTAAAGGCGTTACGTCGTTGTTGATGTTTATTACAATTTGCATCTTTTCAAATTTACTTTCTTTATAAATATTAAGTTTGTGGGAAGCAAAACCGATGTAATAAGGAACTGACGAAATTATTGTTATGTCTTTCACAGTCGAATAATTCACTAAGAAGGAACGATCAACGGAAAATAAGGTCGAATCCTTGAAGATTGCAATTCCTGAAGATTCAGAATGTTGATACCATAAAAAATCTCAATAATTTTATGTATTTTTGTATAAATACAAAAAAAAATTTACGTTATTTTTAAGTATTCTTTTATTTTTTTTTTAATTACAGTAGAGCGTCGTTTATCCGAAAGAATTCTAGTCGCCAAATTTAAATTTTCGCTAGTGCTGTGGTGCTGCAATCTTTCGCTATAACTTGGGCTACTCCAATATTTTTTTGTTGAAGTGTGTTTTAGCTGGCAGCACTGTCACTTTTGTGTGGTGTTTTTCTGAGGACTGTGCTGAATCGAACGTTTTTGATACTAGATCAACTTCTAAAGTATATATATTTTTTGTATTTTATATTTTTCAATATATTTATTTTGTTTGTACAAAATAAATAACTTTTAACGATACAATAGCCACGATTATTATTTTAAAAAGTTTACGTTAGGCTTAACATCGACGAAAATTCAACGCGAAGTGACACGCAACGGAGAAAAATTTCAACACGGGATAAAATATATTTTTTCGTGCATAATCGGTTATCCGAAAAATGTTATCCGAACAACCCGAGTCCCCAATTGATTCGGATAAACGACGCTCTACTGTATTAATCGTAATCAATAGTTTGTGGCGCTATCTATTATGAGGTTTTTGTTATAAAAAAACTATATTTTTTTAATTATAAAATAGCGAAAGACTTAATTTACACACCACGAAGTTGCGTGGAACAATACATAAATATCGTTCATTAGTTTCTTCTATATTCACAGAATAGGCCAAGTCATATTCTGCCGTTTGTTGATAATAGAATTTGGGGTTCCCTAGAAGATTAGAAAGTACGCCCCCCCCTTTTAGTTGTAAATGCTTTTTGTTAAAATTGAAAGTGTTCTCTATTATGTCTAATTTTCAAAAATTCCCAATATTTTTCTTATTAAAGTTGGTAGTTTTAAGAGTTGTTGACTCAATTCATCAAACTTGCATTAGAGTTCCTTTTGAAAACCCAACCAATCCTTCCCTGCACAGTTGTTTGATGACCAGCCTTCTGGTATCTTCTTTCAATTAAGTCTGTGCATACTCAAATGCAAACTTCATAGTAGCATTTCTACTCAAATCATAATTTATTTTACTGCAGGTCAGCCAAGTAATTGATGAAAAATTGTTTCCTTTGAACATAATCTATTTTGTACTAACTCCCTTTAGTTTATTTTGCCTGTCATTTGACAGGCAAAATAAACTAAAGGGAGTTAGTACAAAATAGATTATGTTCCAAGAAAACAATTTTTATACCTGTGCAATGTAATCCTGACATATTTAATTGCAGTTTTTCTTTACAGAAAGAGATACTTCCATTTCTTCTAATGAATTTATTGGAATTTGCTTACCAAATCCACATCTTCAGTTAGTACCCTCGGTTTATAACAAATGGCACTGTCCTAAAAGATTTTTTAAATAATTAAGAGTAGAAGCGTTGAGGTCCTTCACAAAAGTGAAAACAGGTGATTGCTGGCCAACTCTTTCCACTTTTGCTCAGGGAGTTGTTCTCATTCATTAAACTGAAATTCATTTATCAAGTATTTTTTCCCAGGTGATTCATATGTGATTTGTGTGAAGACCATTTTCAAGTGTGTGTGCAACAAAGTAACCTTACTCATCTATAATGTAAATCCTCGCACTTTAATATCTGTTGCGCATTGTGATTTTACTTCGGTGTGGTCATTTGGCCAACAGATTTTATTTTTATAAATTATATGATAAATAATTTTATTTATTACACACAAAAACATCAACAGCAAAAATTTTTATTTTGTTTTTCCATTTTTAAAAAGGATACAAATTATTATTATTAATTTGTAAAATTATATTTTGATAAAAATAATTTCTAGTGCATATTTTAGTTCGATTAAATCTTATATATCTAACCAGTCACAGTACAATATATTGCTTCTATGTACAGAGCATTCATTCCAATCTGGATTTTATTTTTAAATGTATTTTGCAAATGCTCTAAATGAACATGTAGTGTGAAAATCAAATAGTGGATTTGAATTTCCTGACAAATTTCCAGGACACAGGCTTACAGCCAACCTCAATTTTGTATATTGTGGCTAATTTACAAACAGTATTCATCAATTTTGGCCACAAATGATGCACAGTGGATGGTTTAATAAGCTCTCACTGGAATGTCTGGCAACCTAACAATACAACAAAAGCAAGTGGTGCTATATTGGCATTTGCAAATTTATTTTCTCAAAAATTTGGATCAATAGACAGACAGGTAAAAAACATGGTGTTAATAATATAATTATGGAGGCAGATATATTGCTCTGTCAGTGCTAGTATCTGCAGCATGACAGATACGGTCTGCTTCGATACTGCATCAACGAGGTTGTCGGCAAATATCAGAATGCATTTTAGTATATTGTGATTCGCCAATGTGTTTGAATGCATACCAATGTGTTTGAATGGAACATACCCAGTATTGTATCCTTGCAACAAATTGCAAACATCCAAATTTGAACCCAAATCCCACCACGGATATCCACGCGTGTACATGAATAATAGAAATCAAATATATCATTAGTCATTTGATGTCAAGTATCATAAATCACTAACCTCCAGATGATATTTAATTTCAGAGGATGTAAGCCAAATAAGACCTCGTCTGTCTCCTAATATATCAGAACTCTTCCAAACTTGTGTCCAAATTTTCACAGACGTTCCAACAAGAGATTTGATCTCTCTATCTTTAATATTGATAATAGTATTTGGACTAAACCAATAACACATTAAGTCCTAAATGCAAATAAATAGTGATGAAAGGGAGATTTGATAATATAATACTATACAATTTGTAACATGTCACTATCAAACTTAATAACTAAAGTCTTTTAGCCAGGACATAAGTATAAATCTTGCAAAAAGTTTACATATATAATTTTTTCAAAGTTTAATAACTAATGGATAAATCTTAAAGTCAATTACGCTTACAACTTTCCAAAAGCAGCAGCAGCAGCAGCAATAGCAGCTATGAAAACAATCCCACAAAACAAGGCTCGCCCGATTGGTAACAAAAATTTTGACGTGTTGAATATCTATCGCTGCTAAGACCCAATAGCCAATAACATATATTGTACCAAATAATATGTATCTGACATGAGAACAATAGAATCTATTCCGTGCTAGAAAGTGTGACAGTGCATCTAATTGGTTCCTTTCAATAGATACAGAAGATACCACTTTCAATACAATAAAGTTATACATCCCTGTCATTGAACATTTCCTACACAACTGCCCCTGGAAACTTACAAGTAGAATCAAGACTTTATACATGAAATGCATAGCATAGAATTATAAATCAAGGCCTTAGATTTTTATGTTTTTACTAACTGTTACCCGCGGCTTCGCACACCCGGATTTTGCAAGCAAATCCCATTTATATTCAGTATTTCAATAACCATAGTAATTGTTATATAACACCTACCACTGAGAATGGTGAGAATTGCCAAGAATAAAACAAACTATTATCAATTTGATCAATTTTCTGGAACGTTTACAATTGTTCTATAGGCGAACCAATATGCAATAACAAATTCGAATTTAAAACCGTTCGAACATTTGGTTAAAAAATCGAAATATAAAAAAATATTTATAACAATGTCTGAAATGTTATCAATTTAATATACCTATGTACTCAATGAAGACTAAACATAGTTAAAAACAAAATAGTGCATCTAAAATAGTACAGTAGAAGCCGTTCTTCAGGTTAAGCTTTAATCCTTTCCCTCTCCTCCCTTTGGAGAATTTCGAAAAACCCCTTCTTGGTATGCGTTTTATGACGCACCCTGTGTACAAAAATTCAACTCTAGGTTCAGCAGTTTGTTCTGGGCGATGATGAATCAATCAGTCAGTCAGGACAAGTAATTTTATATATTTAGATATAACAACGCTTAACAATAGTCAGTTATATACCGGTCCAAAGGCTGCCTTCGAGAACACAATAATGTAAGTAAAACCATTTCTGTAGTTGACTTTTTTATATAATCCAAAAAATTTTGTTTCTCGAGAAATTAACTGATGCAACAACCTGTTAAAATCGGACAAGCAAATAAGGGTTAAATTTAGAAGTCAAAAGTACTGCTGTTTAAATCTCATTTGTTATTTAAGCTTATTGAAAAAAGTACAGTGCGTATTAACAATTTTGATCATGAAGATGTTCGTATATACCATGTATAAAATTTAAAAATGCATATATACAAAATTATATATTTGTAATCCTAATGATTGTTTATTATACCAACCACTTGGAAAAGAACTTCATACCCTCACTATAAAAAAATGTTATGTAAGATTGCACTTATTGCTGACGTAAAATCACGATGAGGGGTCTTTTATTGGAGTGCTGTTTCTCGTGTGTTGCAAATTCCGAACAGGTCTCGAACCGTTCCCCACAAATTTTACACCGAAAGGGTCTCGCTTCGGCGTGCTGCTTTTGATGCTTGAGTAAGTCCATCCACCTTTTGAAACTTTTCTTGCATAAATTGCACACAAAAGGCATCTCATGAAATTTTTCATGATATATCAATTGTTGTCTAACTCTAAAATTCTTTTTATAGATTTCACATTGGTAAGTTTTTAGTTTATAGTGCCGCTCTTGGTGCCTTATTAGATATTTTTTCATGTTAAAAATCCTGGGACAGTGTCTACATTTATATATTCTTCTTATATAATGGCTTCTTTTATGAATATTGAGATAACACTTTTTCCTGAAATTCTTTCTGCAGATTTCACATTTAAAGTATTTCTCTACTACACAGGACTCTTGACAAAATAACTTTGATTCCTCTTTGCAGCTCTCGTCTGAAACGTCACAAGATGGCCTTTCTTCATATTCACATTTCTCGTATTTCAATAGACTTGATTTGGGAATATCAGAGCAATATTTATGGTCATTTTGCACGTCTAATATGCATTTAAATTGCTTTACGTAATGTTTACAGTCTTTACCATCATCTTCCAAGTGTCTCATTTTATGCTGTTTAAGGTAACACTTAAAGAAGAACTTTTCTTTACATATATTACAGTTGAAAGGCCGATTTCCTCTGTGCAAGTAAACGTGAATTTTACAAACTAAATAATAGGAGAAAACTTTCTTACATATCTTGCATTTGTATTTCTTTTTAGGGTGCATTATTAAACATTTTTCTTTCATTCGCATTTTGCAGATGGTCGATCGATGCCTCTTTAACATAGGCGAACATTTACGTGTCTTTACTTTAATCTTCATATTGTTAAGATCTTTCTCCGTTTGATGATTTTCGTATAAGTTACGATGAATATCCTTTCTTCTATGACTTTTAAACCCTGAAATAAAGACAAATAAATTACTTTCTTAAATACATAATAAATTACATCTTAAAAACGATTAGTGTATGTTTGTAGGTCATAGTGTCATGAGCAGAAATAAAAACCTTCACATAACCCTGTGTACCCTGTACCTAGGGGAGCCCTTTGCTGCTAAAATCGGCAGACAATTCTCCCTGTTATGTATGACAAATCCCACCTCAATACATTTTTTGAATATAGATGACCCCTGGATCCTTTTAAACAAGAAAAAATAATTTGCATAATTGAAATTCTCAAAAAGTTTTATATGCAAGTACATGTAAATGTATAGAATCTTGCAGTAGAATTGGATTGATGAATTACAGCAATACAAGGATGCTCTATCATGGGTGTGTCTCCTATGGGAAAACTAATTCCTAATTAAATTGTTTGATACCTACAGAAAACCCAAAAAACTCCACCCAGCCAGCCTGTCAGTCAAGCAGAAATCCTGTGTTAAGTGATTTTACTAACTTGGCCACTGGTAGGCTTCACTGATACTGAGTGCCAACATCTTTAACACTTCACCCATTTGCTCATTATATTCTGCTTCATGTACTATGTAAAGTTCATCTAATTGGTAACAGTAGCACTGGGTGGATAGGCATTACTCTTCTTCCACCCCTGCTTCTGATATGATGTTATTGTTCCAATTTTAACCTTTGTGGTACCAAATACTCCCATATTTAACTTTATAACAACCCTAAGTGACTGTGCTCCCTACTATAAACTAAAAATTAAACATGTACAGTATGTTTTAATTACTCTTTAATCATACACACAGAGATCATTCTGCAGGCAAGTAAGCACTGTTTCAATTGAAGGACAGTTAAGACCTTACACTTCTCTGATTAGAGGAGTTTAACTTAATGAATACAAAATGATTACATAGCTAAACAGTTTTATCATTGCTTTATACATGAATGCACATTTTCCTTTGTTTCTGATACCTTTTCCTACATTTATTTTAGCATTAATCTTTTAAAATTTATTAGCAAAGCTACGAAAAGTTTTGTAGTTTTTGTCCATCTACACCAAAGTAAGCAAAGCACAATTTTCTATAAGCACGAACAAATTTTTCTATACAAACACAAACCCATTTCACTGGACTTGAGAGTGCTCATTTTTAATGGAAAGAGGAGGCAAGTCTCAGCATGGGAGAATATACAGATGTCACCTGTCCAGATATATACCTAAAGGGAAACATCTGAATCGTGTCAAAGTAGCCTTTTTGGAGTTTACTAACTTAAATTAAGTATCACTTCCAGGCAATCAAGCCCATCATCAAGCAAAAATGGCAAACTAGCTTTACTGCAAAGCTATATCCTTGCTGTTGAAAAGTTCATACCCAGAAATGCTTTCTTACATAGGCAATGTAGGCATGTGCCTACAGCCATGAATTTTTACAGGTGACATTACACATTAAATATCAATAAAATATTTTAAAAAATTATATTATCTACAACAATAATGATTTAACTAATATGTAACAGTAAAACTATTGGTGCAACACATCAGTTTTACTGCCTAAGGGCATCAAAATACTAAAAATACCTCTGTTTATACCTTAGCTATTTTGACTTGTTTTGTTTCTCTATTTATTTTGGATATTGTTTATCACATAAAAATTTATTTATAAATTTTATTGGGTACATTCCAGAATGCATCAGTCTCAGCGACAACTGACGCGGGGTTAAATGCACAGTGAACAGTTTAATAAGCTTTTACTGGAAGGTCTGGCAACCTAATATGATGACAGATGATGGTTCTATATACATTCACTGTAGATATGATGGTTCTATACTAGCATTTGCAGACTTATTTTGTCAAAAATAATTTTGAATTAATACAGGCAAGTAACAAAAATGATGTTAATAATATAACAGTGGAGGTGACCGTGTTGCTTCATCACAGCTCACTGTATCTGTGCCCCAATAAGTGCAATGTGCATCAGTCGCAGTACCGACAAATTTGTCAGTGACTATCAGAAGACATTTTAGTATGCTGGTGCAGTTTGATGCATACTGGAATGTATCCATCGTTTCAGTTAAAGTTGTTGGCATTAAGTATTAATTAGCAAAGTAATAATTCCATATTAACCGAAAATAAATCAATTGCATTCTCTTATTTTAATTTAGATATCAAATACCTTCATAACTAGCTTTGTTATCGGACGACAAATTTGAAACTGGATCTTTGATGCTCTTTGCCAAATTACTTTGATTTTCATCGGGTGAATTCTTACAGACACAACTTTGATCATCAGAATTCTTCACCTCTGTTGACATGCTCGTTTCGTCATTTTTATTCTGAAATTAAAAAAAAATTGAACAATTAATATTTACTCCTAGCCAAATTTAGCAAATTATTATTATATATTTAATAATAATTTAAATCATTTCAATTTATATTTTCGTTTCTTGTCAACAGATGTTTTAGTAGTGCAAGATTCCTTTTCTATAATGTAATGTTTATACGACAATTGTTGACGGGTCGATTAATTGTAACCAGGAATCAGGAAAATCAGGCATTTTCCAAGGATCGTAATCAAGCAAATCTCATCACAATTCCCAATTCTTCTACACTTTACAAGAAAATTAATTATTTGCTTCAATTGAAGATTAAAATTATTTTAAATTACAACGTTAACAACTAAGTATTAATTTATTGGAAACTTTTGTGTCGACAAAGCAGAGGGTGAGCTACACCCCATACACGAGGTGATGTCCGACAGTTTTTTCTTTCGTGTAGTCAGAGCAACGAGAGATTTGCTCTCGGTCTGTACTAATTGTTCCCATTTTAGTTTGTCGCAATTACACCATAGTATTACACTTTATAAGACCAGTATAACATTTATATGACAGAAAATATTGTAAGATAGACAAATAGTATGTTAAACTCCATGCCAAATGTAAAACAGTCAAACCCAGTTACTTTGAAGTTCAAAAGAATGTAAACTTATTCAAATTATCCAAAATTTGAACTAAAAATGTTATTGATATTTATTAAGTAATACAGATAAAATGTAATTACTTTGGGAGTCAACTTTTCTTAAGCTTAATTTGCACTGAGAGCAAATCACTGGCAAAAGTGAAAAAACAGTGAATAACATGTCATACATTATGTCGTTTCTAACAAATTTTTACCATTGCTCAGCATTGTTCAGAACTGTCAAACTTTTGTGGCCATCAGCCATAATATTATATTCATATAATTATTACTTTAAGTTAGGCTTAATATTTTTTTTTGTCCTATTGTTCTAATTTTTCTATGATTTTCCTCTCTAATCCTTTTTCCCTTGGGTGGGATTACCGATGTTAAGAAATGGCAAAGAAAACAAAGGAGAAACGAGACTCAAGGGAAGCCAGGAGAACCAGGAAGAAGCAAGTTTGGGCTCAGATTCCGGCAAGTGAGGACAGAAAAGGGTAGAGCTACGTTTTTTTATGCAGCAAAAATGTAGCATAAATGATGTCATGAGCAGCAACCGCTGCATGTCGCTGCAGGGCATTTTACAAACGCTTATCGCTGAAGCAAAATGGACGCTGTCCCTTGTTCACTGATTTCAGTTTTAGAAAGCAACATATTATTTAAAGAATTACAAGAGAATAAAAAAAGGAGGTATGAAAATTTAATGGTTGGCATCGCTGTTTCCAATGAACGTAAAAAATCTAAGCGACAGAAGATACGAAATTACGTTGAAGAGGTCGTACCTTCATATTCTATGGATGACTTCAAATCTCATTTTAGACTC
>NW_019386327.1:41364-48346 GCF_000671375.1 Centruroides sculpturatus | reverse complement strand
TGAGAATAGAGTTCTCTTGCCATTTTTTGAATAAATTAAACACAATAATGCTTTATAAAAAAAAAAACAGTTTTAGAGATTTATTTTCTGTTAGTAAAAATGGCATTAATTTTGTAAGGGCCCCTAAGTTTTCTCCTGACCCAAGGAAAAATTACATTTCCTATTCAGTCCTGTACAAAAAGAAAGGAATCAACAATGAAGCTTACTGTAATAGAGAGTTTGATTCCTTTTTTTTAAATACTGTAAGTCTCAGAAAAGTAATATACAAATCAACACGAAAACTTTATTATATCCCAGTAACAACAAATTTTAATTAAAATCTATTGTCCATAATCATGGTCGTCTTCAGGCTTTTGACCAGTACAATGCGAATACCGAATGCGTCGAACATGTTTTCTTTGAATTTGAAAATAATTTTAATTAAAAGTAACAAACCCATTTGGAAACTAATTACAATAAAAACTAATTTACTGTAAGCTATGAAGGATGTGCTAACACATGGATATTTACAAATTTTTTTTAACGATAGTACATTAATTTCTATTTTACTAAAATATACTTTCCTTTTATGTTTTATGATTTTTAAATTAATCTCACTGACAAAATTATAAAAGACAAAAATTTAGTAGTTTATTTCTTACTATATTCAAAAAATATTTTCATTTCAATAATTATTATGTAAAAATCAAGTAAAATGACAAAAGTTGTTGACTGGATAACATTGAAAGATAGTGTGAGAAATATATTAAGAGATAATTAATTAAAGTGTAACTATGGTAGATTTAGATTTATCTCCTCCCAATTTAATCATCTAAATTCAAAATTCAGGTAATTATATCATACAAAAAACAACAGTGTAAGAGAATATAAACCTAAAATATCCTGAAAATTTGTTTTTAGTCAGGATATGATGGGATTAGGGAATAGTTGAGAAATTAGCAAGTCCTACCTTGTTTCCCCGAAAATAAGACAGTGTCTTATATTAATTTTTGCTCTGAAAAATGCTCTAGGTCTTATTTTCAGGGAATGTCTTATTTTTTCCAGGAAGAAGAATTCACATTTATTATTGAACAAAAAAATTCCCAAGTCAAACTTAGACGAGAGTGACGTATATCCGGTGTGTCGAACTGTCGCCTTTTTATAGCGTCAACATCGGACTCGATGACCNGCAAGTTTTCCGAAGCATAAAATTGAAGATTTCCCGCCAAAATAGAAACTTTCCGATAACATCGGAAATGACGTTCTAACATCATTTTAAAATATTCGATATCTAAAGCAGAAAGTGTTAGCTAAAAATAAACTTATTTATAGAACAATCCCCCATTTCTCACCTCAGGGAAAGTCATAAAACAGTTGGGTGCTAATGACTTTGTGAAAGGGAAAAAGTTCTACACTTAGAAACTTCAAAAGAAGGGATTTGGCCTGTACCGACCGCGGGCCGCATAAACATTGATAGGGGGCCGTATGTGGCCCGCGGGCCGCAGGTTGTGCACCCCTGGCTATAATTTTTAAACTCATAAAATATAATACTTACAAAATCTAACTTGTTCACACCCTTCCTTTGTTCAGTACTCTGAGCAGGTACAGTTTCAGAAACAGTTGAACCTGTGGTGGAAAATTTTAAATTTTGAGATTTCAGTGAATATATATATAAGAGATTTTATTTACAGTTTTTTTTTAATATATATATTTACATCGGTATTATAATTTTATCATAGTTGTGTAAGATATGCACGTGGTGATTACACTTCCAGGTAGAAGTTAAGAAAACAATACACACAAATATTCCCTTTTCACCAGTGTTTATTTTCCTCTTTTCTTTACAGGATTCTTTTAGAGATTCCGACGCTCCTTATATTGATAATTTTTACAATTTCGGAAGTTAAGTTTTTCTCTCGTAACAAAATATTTTACCGCGGTACAAAACAAAAAGTGAAACTATGACTAAGACTTAAAAACTACTTACACTAACAAAAAAAAAGGAGGAAGAAAACATAGACAATAGGATAGATATAATAGGAAAGAATGGGTACCCAGTGCCGATGATCTTTGACTGCTGGTGGTGATGGCCTAATGGTTAAATCTTGTAGACAGTAAGTCGAAAAAAATGACCCAGGCTTTCTAAACAAGCTTTTGGAGATTCTTATACTGATGTATGTGTTCTGACTCCTTCCGATCGCTAACTTCTCATCTCCGTTGTCCTACCGTTGCTGCCAGAACAACCGGGAGGTCGTCTTCGCACGTCTTAGTTCAACAACGTCTGAGCCAGAAAGTGAGTTCGAGTCCCCCTTTTTGCCCTCAGGCTACCGCCTCTTCTTTGTTTTTGAAAGTAGGTCACCACCACCTTACCAGGAAAGGATTAGGGATGAATTTTCTAGAAGGCGATAGACAAAGGAAGAAAGAAAAAGAAAGGAAACAAAGGAAATACAATTAAAAATATATACATAAAATAAGGCATACGGCCACAGTTGTCTCTAGAATGCTTTAAATGAATAATAAAACATGTCTCATCTGTGCCTTCAACATTATTTGATGAGAAGAATACTTCGCAGAACTTCTCTTGAAGTGTCTCATCTGAAAAATCGCATATTTTTAAAATTAAACATCTTAAATTTATACAATGTGATTATCACTTATTTGGTATTGTCTTTCCTTAGCTGAAATTAAAAACTGATTCTATAATTCCATTTAATCATATCAGTATAACCTAATTCAAGTTAAACAATACCAATAACGGATAAATTTAAATTTATTATTTCAAGAATGTACATAAATATAAAAATATTTACCTGTACTAAATTTTTTCATTGTATTTTCGTCTACGGTAACATTCATTTGTTTGTCTTCGTAGCATAATACAACGTTAAACATTTGAGATGTGGAGGCATCCATTTTGCTTTGCTAATAAAGCGTGGTTCAAAGCTGCTTTATCTTCGCTGCAGCGACCTCTTGCAGCAAACATTTAAAAACGGTTCGCTACATTGCAGCGCTGCATTTACAAACGGGTTTCAGAGTGTTTGCTGTAAAGCGCTGCATAAAAATCGCGGCCTAGTGCTCCAGATCGGAAATCGGAGGATTGGAGACTACTTGAAGCCATTGGAATCAGAAACGAATACTTCCCACAAAGGAACTTTGAAAAGAATATTGTGAAAATACCATACAAAAGGTGTACAGGAACGATGATAAGACAACAGTCCAAGAAAGACCTGAGGATGATAACCCACCCAAAGATTGCCAAGGAATCCTGGGTATTTCTATCTTTCCCTCTCACTGTCCTTAAACATCTACTTTTCTCTTCCTTCTTTAGTTATAAGTAATAGATTTAAGTCACCCCACATATATTTGTTGCGTTTCATTAGACCTGTTGTCCGGGAGGAGAAATCCAATGCATGTGTGTACATAAATCATTGTTTTGTACGTTGGGATCATCATATCAAGAACCTATTCGACATGAAAATAAAATACTCTCTGTTAATCTTATTAATGTGTACTTTTTGTATTATTCCATTTGCAGGGTCACATACTCGTAGCACCGCACATCACACTTTTTCACTAGTGAAGTAATTTTGCCACTTATCAAGGTGCCGTTTGTCATTAGATGTTTCTAGTAGTTTTTTAAGATGGTTACAAAATTATCACACAACAGAGTAGATGTCAAAGTTACCAAGATATTCTTGCAATTCATACTTTGTAAACTNCCTATTAGTGTCGGTTTTGTTTGTTTGTTTTGGATTTAAACATTGTTTTGTTAATGATTCAATTATGATTTCATCTTATACTGTATGAAAATTCAATATTGTTTTTATTTTTTTTATGTAATTCTTTGTGTTGTTTCATGCATAAACATATTTGCTACTGTCCTGCCACATTTTGTGTCAATCACAGCCGTATTTGTCGATTTTTTTGCAGTTTATCACTCCGTGCTTAACTTTTGGCAGTGAGTGTACCTCTGTTTATACCTTAGCTATTTTGACTTGTTTTGTTTCTCTATTTATTTTGGATATTGTTTATCACATAAAAATTTATTTATAAATTTTATTGGGTACATTCCAGAATGCATCAGTCTCAGCGACAACTGACGCGGGGTTAAATGCACAGTGAACAGTTTAATAAGCTTTTACTGGAAGGTCTGGCAACCTAATATGATGACAGATGATGGTTCTATATACATTCACTGTAGATATGATGGTTTTATACTAGCATTTGCAGACTTATTTTGTCAAAAATAATTTTGAATTAATACAGGCAAGTAACAAAAATGATGTTAATAATATAACAGTGGAGGTGACCGTGTTGCTTCATCACAGCTCACTGTATCTGTGCCCCAATAAGTGCAATGTGCATCAGTCGCAGTACCGACAAATTTGTCAGTGACTATCAGAAGACATTTTAGTATGCTGGTGCAGTTTGATGCATACTGGAATGTATCCATCGTTTCAGTTAAAGTTGTTGGCATTAAGTATTAATTAGCAAAGTAATAATTCTATATTAACCGAAAATAAATCAATTGCATTCTCTTATTTTAATTTAAATATCAAATACCTTCATTACTAGCTTTGTTATCGGACGACAAATTTGAAACTGGATCTTTGATGCTCTTTGCCAAATTACTTTGATTTTCATCGGGTGAATTCTTACAGACACAACTTTGATCATCAGAATTCTTCACCTCTGTTGACATGCTCGTTTCGTCATTTTTATTCTGAAATTAAAAAAAAATTGAACAATTAATATTTACTCCTAGCCAAATTTAGCAAATTATTATTATATATTTAATAATAATTTAAATCATTTCAATTTATATTTTCGTTTCTTGTCAACAGATGTTTTAGTAGTGCAAAATTCCTTTTCTATAATGTAATGTTTATACGACAATTGTGGACGGGTCGATTAATTGTAACCAGGAAATCAGAAAAATCAGGCATTTTCCAAGGATTGTAATCAAGCAAATCTCATCACAATTCCCAATTCTTCTACACTTTACAAGAAAATTAATTATTTGCTTCAATTGAAGATTAAAATTATTTTAAATTACAATGTTAACAACTAAGTATTAGTTTATTGGAAACTTCTGTGTCGACAACGCAGAGGGTGAGCGACACCCCATACACGAGGTGATGTCCGACAGTTTTTTCTTTCGTGTAGTCAGAGCAACGAGAGATTTGCTCTCGGTCTGTACTAATTGTTCCCATTTTAGTTTGTCGCAATTACACCATAGTATTACACTTTATAAGACCAGTATAACATTTATATGACAGAAAATATTGTAAGATAGACAAATAGTATGTTAAACTCCATGCCAAATGTAAAACAGTCAAACCCAGTTACTTTGAAGTTCAAAAGAATGTAAACTTATTCAAATTATCCAAAATTTGAACTAAAAATGTTATTGATATTTATTAAGTAATACAGATAAAATGTAATTACTTTGGGAGTCAACTTTTCTTAAGCTTAATTTGCACTGAGAGCAAATCACTGGCAAAAGTGAAAAAACAGTGAATAACATGTCATACATTATGTCGTTTCTAACAAATTTTTACCATTGCTCAGCATTGTTCAGAACTGTCAAACTTTTGTGGCCATCAGCCATAATATTATATTCATATAATTATTACTTTAAGTTAGGCTTAATATTTTTTTTTGTCCTATTGTTCTAATTTTTCTATGATTTTCCTCTCTAATCCTTTTTCCCTTGGGTGGGATTACCGATGTTAAGAAATGGCAAAGAAAACAAAGGAGAAACGAGACTCAAGGGAAGCCAGGAGAACCAGGAAGAAGCAAGTTTGGGCTCAGATTCCGGCAAGTGAGGACAGAAAAGGGTAGAGCTACGTTTTTTTATGCAGCAAAAATGTAGCATAAATGATGTCATGAGCAGCAACCGCTGCATGTCGCTGCAGGGCATTTTACAAACGCTTATCGCTGAAGCAAAATGGACGCTGTCCCTTGTTCACTGATTTCAGTTTTAGAAAGCAACATATTATTTAAAGAATTACAAGAGAATAAAAAAAGGAGGTATGAAAATTTAATGGTTGGCATCGCTGTTTCCAATGAACGTAAAAAATCTAAGCGACAGAAGATACGAAATTACGTTGAAGAGGTCGTACCTTCATATTCTATGGATGACTTCAAATCTCATTTTAGACTCACAAAAAGTTCAACAGAAGTAAGTTTTTAACTTAAAATAAGCTAAATTTTCTATTAATTTCTAAATTAACTGATAATGCGTTTATTTTTTATAGGAAGTTATAAAATTATTAAATTCAAAGAGAGAAATGAAAGTAAAAAAAGGACGACCTCTTATTTCTTCTACAAAGGAAGTATTATTGAGTATTTGGACTCTTGCTAACCAAGAATCATTTAGAGGTATTGGAGACAGATTTGGTGTCAATAAAGGTCATGCACACACAATCTTTATAGACTTCTGCCAAAAAATGTGTCGTATGATTGGCAAGTTTATTACATGGCCAAATGATAACTTGGAAAGAACAGTTTTTAAGTTTGAAGAATTACGTTCTGTTTCATTGCCTGGAGTAATTGGGTGTGTTGATGGAACACACATATATATAAAAGCTCCAAAGGAAGACAGCCAGAGTTATTACAACAGGAAAGGAAGGCACTCTATCCTGTTGCAAATAATTTGTGATTCTGAAATGCGAATTATTGATGCATTTGTTGGTTGGCCTGGTAGTGCCAATGATTCTCGGGTTTGGCAGCAGAGCCCTATTTATAATAGGTTTTTAAACGAATCTTCAAGGTATTTAGGAGATAAGTATTATTTACTTGGAGATTCAGCGTATCCATTAGATACATTTTTAATTGTACCATATAAAGATTATGGTAATCTTACTGTAAAACAGAAAAATTTTAACAGAAGACACAGTTCTATCAGAGTTGTGGTAGAACAAACCATAGGTCTGCTAAAAGGGCGATTCCGTCGTCTGAAATATTTGGACATGGAAAACATTTCATCAATGTCAAAAGT
>NW_019386327.1:28944-37354 GCF_000671375.1 Centruroides sculpturatus | reverse complement strand
AAATTTTAAATTTTGAGATTTCAGTAAATATATATATGAAATAGATTTTATTTACAGTTTTTTTTTTTAATATATATATATTTACATCGGTATTACAATTTTATATAGTTGTCTCTAGAATGCTTTGAATGAATAATAAAACATGTCTCACCTGTGCCTTCAATATTATTTGATGAGAAGAATACTTCGCAGTACTTCTCTCGAAATGTCTCATCTGAAAAATAGCATATTTTTAAAATTAAACATCTTAAATGTGTACAATGTGATTATCACTTATTTGGTATTGTCTTTCCTTAGCTGAAATTAAAAACTGATTCTATAATTCCATTTAATCATATCAGTATAACCTAATTCAAGTTAAACAATACCAATAATGGATAAATTTAAATTTATTATTTCAAGAATGTACATAAATATAAAAATATTTACCTGTACTAAATTTTTTCATTGTATTTTCGTCTACGGTAACATTCATTTGTTTGTCTTCGTAGCATAATACAACGTTAAACATTTGAGATGTGGAGGCATCCATTTTGCTTTGCTAATAAAGCGTGGTTCAAAGCTGCTTTATCTTCGCTGCAGCGACCTCTTGCAGCAAACATTTAAAAACGGTTCGCTACATTGCAGCGCTGCATTTACAAACGGGTTTCAGAGTGTTTGCTGTAAAGCGCTGCATAAAAATCGCGGCCTAGTGCTCCAGATCGGAAATCGGAGGATTGGAGACTACTTGAAGCCATTGGAATCAGAAACGAATACTTCCCACAAAGGAACTTTGAAAAGAATATTGTGAAAATACCATACAAAAGGTGTACAGGAACGATGATAAGACAACAGTCCAAGAAAGACCTGAGGATGATAACCCACCCAAAGATTGCCAAGGAATCCTGGGTATTTCTATCTTTCCCTCTCACTGTCCTTAAACATCTACTTTTCTCTTCCTTCTTTAGTTATAAGTAATAGATTTAAGTCACCCCACATATATTTGTTGCGTTTCATTAGACCTGTTGTCCGGGAGGAGAAATCCAATGCATGTGTGTACATAAATCATTGTTTTGTACGTTGGGATCATCATATCAAGAACCTATTCGACATGAAAATAAAATACTCTCTGTTAATCTTATTAATGTGTACTTTTTGTATTATTCCATTTGCAGGGTCACATACTCGTAGCACCGCACATCACACTTTTTCACTAGTGAAGTAATTTTGCCACTTATCAAGGTGCCGTTTGTCATTAGATGTTTCTAGTAGTTTTTTAAGATGGTTACAAAATTATCACACAACAGAGTAGATGTCAAAGTTACCAAGATATTCTTGCAATTCATACTTTGTAAACTTTCTCCCACCCAACATTGTTTTCTTTTTAAAAAACTTTCATTTTTTGTAACAAATATGTAACAGTAGTTAAAAACAGAATGTCGGAAGTGTTTTATTTTTACCAATGACGTTTCTCTCCTGCTTGTTAATGAATGGCTGCTCTAAATTCTAAATTGCTTTTCGGTTTTTGCAGTCCAGACCAGTTTTACATTCATTTTTTTTACATTTGATTATGACAAAATTTAATTTGTGAAAATACTTTACACACAAATCCTATTAATACATGAAAAAAATATTAATAATAATATTAAACACTGAAAACTTTAGACCATGTAAAGCCCTACATGGAACAGCAGAGATTTGAAAGTTCTCTTTTTTGTAAGTTCACATAAATTCGAAACTCGCATAATACTCAAGACTGTACAAGAACTATCTAGTGCGATGTACAGTACATAATACCAAACCAACAGTGAGTAGGAACAAGCATATATTATAACGTGTTTAAGACCACAAAAAACAAAGGACCTAAGCAGAAACTTATACTTACACCTAAAAAGCCATTAAATATTAATGATATCTTTATTAATTTACAATTAACAGATTCTAGCATTGGAAATTTTGTACATCGTCTCTTAATTTCAATTTCCAATTAGCATAAATGCATTTTTCTGAATATTTTTAGATTTTCACAAAACGGAAACAACAATTATTAGGCTATTATATGTATCACAGATAATATATATTATTTATTTATTTCAAAATTTGAATTCTGATAATAATACTAACCTCTGAACATTCTTTGTTTCCGATCTTTAAATTCAATCTTTCGCAAACAACTCTACATTCCAAGAGAAGTTTCGGATCGGGTTTGACATCCAAATAGTTATCGGTCTTCACGTATCCGTTCTTATACTTCTTTCCTTCAAACCTAAACACTAAATATATATAAGAAAATAACATGAATTAAATATATATACATAATATAGCATTGTACAATTAACATATACTGAAATATTTTAAAAATTATTATTACAGATCATTACACATATCTCGACCAGGCAATGCTTGATACTTGGTTGGGGGTTCTAGAAGTTTAAAAAAGTTTGGAAGTGCTTTCTTGATAAGGGATAATGTCCACGTTGGAAGGGATAGAAGGGGTTACAAGTCAAACAAAATTGGATAAGGGGAAATGAGGGCTTAACATCAGTGGACATCCATTTATTTCATTAAATTTTATACAGTTTATGCATTTTATTATATTTATTTCAAAATTTCTTGTGTTTCATTTCTACTTATGGTATCTGGTAAAGGTTTTAAGGTGGGTCGAGTTTTGTCGAATGACCGAAGAGGGGGGCTAATGAAAACTCGAACAAACTAGGACAAGAGGGGGAGGTGGTGTAAAAATTTCAAGAAAAATGAGAACATAATTTATGGATGGCACCCAACTCAAGCCAACAATCTGTTCCCTTTGCTAAGTAAATATACCTGTAGCAAATACAGTGCATTCTTACAACCCATTGAAGATTTGTGAAATGAACCATAATGCATATTGGTAGTAACAGTCAGGAATGACATTTGTGTGTCCTTAATTACCTGTAGATAATCTTTCATTCTTCAATGTGCTGATTGATGTATCAAACAGCACATCAATGAACTGTGATGTACTAAAATGTGTTCCAATATTCACTAACATGCATCACACTTATTGGTCCGTGGATAGTGTGACCTCTGACAAAGCAATATGGCAATCAACACAGTTATATTATTAACACCACTTTTACTACTCGTCTCAATTTACTCAAAGATATGACAAAATAAATCTGCAAATACAAATAGTGACATTTGCTTCCGCCATCTTGTTAGGTTGCTAAACAGTCCATAAAAGCTTATTATACTGTTCAATGTGCATAGACTGTGGACTAATAATTAAATTACCCTTGTTACGGCCCATTATAATCTGGCAGTTCCTTTGGTACATGCATTAAACAGCCATTTGTTGCAATGACTGTTAACCAAAATAAATAAACTGACAACTAAAACTTGGATTATGTATGTATGTATGTTACAGGCCATTTGTTAAAAAATTCTGATTATATAAGGATATGGCTTGTTTATATATATAAATACTGTTAAAACACACAAAAACATCATATAACCTAGTCTATAAGAGGAGGACAATGAAGCCCACATAACAGGTGAGGTGATGAAGTAATTGTCTCAAGCAGCTAAACAAGAGTGGCGACCAAAATATTCAAATAGAGAAAAAAAATAAATAAGAATAAACTAAATACTGTGAAATTCCATAAATCCACTTTAAAGTTGTTTATAAATAATTCATACAAGAGCGCCGGTGCTAGAAGTGCTCTTCATTGGCAATATATTCTGGGAACAAGAACAGCAAAACTCGGTTCTGCCTTGGGTGCAAGTTACTGTTGAACCAGCACCAATAGATGACGACGACGACTGCATTCTTATCAAGCTATTTGATGAAACATTACATTATTTAATAACAAATATAACAGTGAATGTATTGTTCATTAATTATTCTTGTAGTTTATATATTTATGATGCTTAGAAGCATGCAAAGTATTTCATACACAATTTTTTTTTATTCTCTTCTTATTCTTCAAATTTATATACAGAAGCTTCAGTTTTGCATAATTTTTGATGTATCTAGCTTTCTTTTTACATAAAAATTGTAACTCTCCTCAAATGAATCAATTTGATAATGCATCATACTACATCCAATTAATACTAAAGCATACCATACTGAAAAACAATATTCTTGGTCGGCTTACATTTCAGTTTATATCTCAAAAACAAATATTACATACACAATAATGTAAAGATAATGTTAATTTTCAGTTCTGCTATCTTGATATGACTTCCTTGCAAATCTTTGGCATTGATACATTCAAGGACAGAACAAAATGAAGGTTAGGTTCGTTATTTCCTACACTATTAACCTGCGATCACACGCAGTTATTTTTTAAAGGACTGCATGCATAAGGTGGTGATTTTATGCTGATTTTTCACACACAATTGCCACTCCTCAAATTTAACAACTCTGAAAATCCTGTGATGTGTCTTTTCTGCATGTGCCAAATTTCAACATCACAAATTGTTTGGTTATGAGCGTGTTCTGTGAACAAACCAATTTCCTTGACCAGGATCCCATACGGAGTCCTTCAAACTTTATGATAATGTGGGCTAATGTGAAAAGAGCTCAGCTGAAAATAAAATGACAACAAGGCCAAGGAATTTCTGAGGAGGACCGGAATATGATTATTCTGTATTTTTTGGACACAAAACACCCTCATTTAAATTGTTGAACATGTGTTTTATGAAACTTCGGTTTCAATACAGATAAGATAATTTGTTAATTGTGAAACTAATAAAATAATTACATCTCAGAAATCTGATATTTATATACTTTAAGTAGCATAAAAGTTCTGTTTCTCAAAAACCTTAACATCCCTGTTGGGATAAAATCGTCCGACATACAATTTCCCGCACTTTTCCATATTTTCAAACGAACAACAGTTGTCACCATGGGAATGCCAATCAGACAACTTTGGAAACTCGACCGCGGATTGGCTGGAAGACACCGTACCACCAGCAAACGTCTTGTAGCACTACTAAGCGCTGATTGGTGGAATTCCATTTCCCTCAATCCGTATAAAAGGATTGAGTTTAGGCGGGAAGTTTAGTTCGCCTAGGACACATCAAGGGAACTCACGTTTATCTAGCTTCGCCTAAGCTGATCTAGAGGATTGTTTCGTCTCACTGTGCAATATCTAACCTTTGAAGGAGTTCATCGCAAGGTGTCCCTTTCGACGGACCTGTTGTCGTGGATTAAAAGTATTTGAACTTTGTTACACCTGATGTTTTGTAATTGTTGTTTGTGAACTTTTGTAACTGTACATAAGTTTACTTGTAATATAAATGTCTTTGTGAAAATTCTATATCATATATATCGTTGTGAATTTGACTGTCCCTTTTTACAAAAATTGCCACATTTATTATCAAATAACGCAATGTTTCACTAATGACCTTACAGAAATAGCACCATATAAATACATCAGATTAGTCATATGCATTCTTATGCATATAACGTAATAATAATAGTCCAAGCTGTATATGAAGTGTTTTTTGACAAACTGCCTGTAACATGCAATTACCTTTTCACGTATAATTATACTGCACATAACTGCCGTTCCCGGAATTTGATGTTTCTGAAAAATCATCAAATTCACATGAAGACAGTCTGCTACTGTCTGGAATTTCAGTGATGACAAAGGAACTAACTGTATGTGTTACACACTCTCAATTTATGTTTCTTTTCCAAAGTATTCCACTCTATACATTGACACTCTCCCATCATTTTGGTAATGATACTGTGACTGCAGAGTAGTCTTTTGGTTGATGACAGAATACACTCTGTACACAGTGGAGGTTCAGCTCTTGAAGGAAGACTTGGAACAGGAGATTCACCAGAACACTGAAGTCAGAGAGTTTGTCATGCAATGGTTCCAACACTAGCCAAAAACTTTCTATTCTGTAGGCATAGTAACATTGCCAAAATAACAAGAAGTGTTGGCTTGCAGAGGTGAAAACAAAATTAGGACTATGTAACATACAGTTTGATCACCATTACCAAAACTCCAGACAGAACTTGAATTTTCCTCAAATTTATTTCTTTCATTCTTCTAATAACTGAATTAAAAAAATGAAACTTACCATCATAAATGCAGTGATCATAGGAAATTTTCTTAATCTTTTTAGTATTTTTCAAATTCTTCTGAAATAAAAAAATAAATTGGCATATATATATGTGACTATACATACAAGGGGAGTGCAAAAGTAGGTATACAGTTGTTATTATGGAAAATAACATACATAGAGAAAATAGGAAGAAAAAACATTTGTTTTTATGTACAAATTAAATCACAAATAAAAAATACAAACTAATAAAAATAATAATAATGAACACCAAATACAGGTATACCTCGCCTTACGTCGGTAATTGGTTCCAGGAAAACGACTTAAGTCGAAAAACGACGTAAGTCGAATTTACTTGTCTCCGAATCTACTTGTCACTAGGAAAAACCATAAATTACTATTCCCAGTTCTGTATTTTATTTATTAATGCATTTTTAATAATATATGGTTAATAANTCTTCTACAAAGGAAGTATTATTGAGTATTTGGACTCTTGCTAACCAAGAATCATTTAGAGGTATTGGAGACAGATTTGGTGTCAATAAAGGTCATGCACACACAATCTTTATAGACTTCTGTCAAAAAATGTGTCGTATGATTGGCAAGTTTATTACATGGCCAAATGATAACTTGGAAAGAACAGTTCATAAGCTTGAAGAATTACGTTCTGTTTCATTGCCTGGAGTAATTGGGTGTGTTGATGGAACACACATATATATAAAAGCTCCAAAGGAAGACAGCCAGAGTTATTACAACAGGAAAGGAAGGCACTCTATCCTGTTGCAAATAATTTGTGATTCTGAAATGCGAATTATTGATGCATTTGTTGGTTGGCCTGGTAGTGCCAATAATTCTCGGGTTTGGCAGCAGAGCCCTATTTATAAAATGTTTTTAAATGAATCTTCAAGGTATTTAGAAGATAAGTATTATTTACTTGGAGATTCAGCGTATCCATTAGATACATTTTTAATTGTACCATATAAAGATTATGGTAATCTTACTGTAAAACAGAAAAATTTTAACAGAAGACACAGTTCTATCAGAGTTGTGGTAGAACAAACCATAGGTCTGCTAAAAGGGCGATTCCGTCGTCTGAAATATCTGGACATGGAAAACATTTCATCAATGTCAAAAGTCGTAATGACATCATGTATATTGCATAATTTGTACATTAATCAAGGTGATATTGACTGTACAGAGGATGCATTTGTTGATGATTATAATGAACCTGCAAAAGACCCAATTACAAGAAATCGTACAGCTGCAGAAGTAAAACGTAATCAATTATCAGATCTATTGATGTAGAATTGAAATGTTTATTAAAAATATAATTTACAATTGTCTTGTAGTTAAATTAATAAATATAGAGAATAGTTTTATACAATCTATTGTCAGTGTTCTTAATAAAATGTTTATCACAAATTCACTCATCTATCAATTGAAGGGCTCCCTATAGAAACCAACAAATGTCTTTTTACCAAGAAGCTAAAAATTGTTTCATGCTTTTTCTACATTCATATTTTAAAATTTGTTTATTTACACTTGTTGACTAAGATTATTTAAATTCAAAAGTAGGGAAAACTCAATTACTTTTATTGAACATTTTTTTTTCCTTATTTTGGTCTAAAAACAAGTATATTCTTAGACAGAATTAGATAACCTAATAAATAGGGTATAATAATTGCAGGTCTTATCACACCAATTGTTATACCCTATTTATTAGGTCTAATTTATAGTCGTGGGCAAAAAGCATTGTTTATTATTATAAGTATATTCTTATTGAATTAAATTTTTACAGAAGTATGTAATGCATTTGTAGTTTTACACAGAGGCCATTAAAGACAATAAATTGAGCTAAGATTCAAAATACTCAACATTATGTCATACTGATGAACAAAGGAAGAAAATACAAAACGAGGCATTTTCTAAGGCTTAATTAAAACTGGGAATCCAAGAAAAAAGTTAAAAAAAAAAAAGCCAGCCATTGAGAGCTTGTATGGAGTCTGAGAATAGAGTTCTCTTGCCATTTTTTGAATAAATTAAGCACGATAATGCTTTATTAATAAAAAAAAAAACAGTTTTAGAGATTTATTTTCTGTTAGTAAAAATGGCATTAATTTTGTAAGGGCCCCTAAGTTTTCTCCTGACCCAAGGAAAAATTACATTTCCTATTCAGTCCTGTACAAAAAGAAAGGAATCAACAATGAAGCTTACTGTAATAGAGAGTTTGATTCCTTTTTTTTAAATACTGTAAGTCTCAGAAAAGTAATATACAAATCAACACGAAAACTTTATTATATCCCAGTAACAACAAATTTTAATTAAAATCTATTGTCCATAATCATGGTCGTCTTCAGGCTTTTGACCAGTA
>NW_019386327.1:5042-21466 GCF_000671375.1 Centruroides sculpturatus | reverse complement strand
TCACTTGACGTATAATCGGGAATGACGTAACTCGAAACGACGTAAGTCAAGGTATACCTGTATTTGTATTTCTCAAATTCTCAACTGTATACCTACTTTTGCACTCCCCTGTATATATATATAATATATTCAGTCAGTTTGGATTTCTTGAAGTGTTAAGATTTCAATGTATAAACCATGCATTTGATTGACTGGTTAAAACAAAGCACAAACACATTAAGACTATCCGTAATTATACAATGCAATCATAAAATCTCGCAGTGGGCCACACCCATGTGGCTTGGCCGAGTGGTGACATCATAACATACTTTAACCCTTGACGCACAGTCTGCCTGTGACATAATTATTTTGCTGTTGAAAGCTCTTTCCATTTCCCCACCCACTGCAGAGGGACTTTATCGTTGCACCATATAACTACAGATGTGTGTAACCCATCAGCTTGAGTACTGTACAAGTTAAAACATCTCTACTATTTGCAATAGACCTCCACCCAGATCTCCACGATGAGATTATCTTTCATTTAGCAACTGCATATACTGCCAACATGCAAAATGAGCTACAAGAAGAGATGAGATATGAAGAAATTCAAGCAACCTTGACAAGACTCGAACTTCAATCTTTTATTGTGATAGAATCCTTTCCCGCATGATCATTTGGCTAAGAATTCTTTAAATGCAATATTGAATAACTACTTTGACTCTCAATGTAACAACTGACATTCTGCAACTATATTTTGTACAGCAAATCATATAATTATCAGCAAAAACTGAATAATCATTGCTACAGTTTACATTGTAATAAGCACAATGTTTGGATCAGATTGATACAAAGCAACACGTGTGTCGTCCAAGAGGATGCCTCCCAGGATGACTTTCTATAGGAAAAATGGACCCTATTTAGGTGTTAGACACACAAAGAAAATCCAGAATAACTCTTAATGCCATAATTAACATCAGCTACGCCACAATACATCTAATCAATCTATATTTAATATATTGATCAATTAATTAGAGAAACTGAGACATCTAAATTTTAAGGCCAAATGTCCAGCTACAACGATGTCTATTTACAAGCAAGTTTGATCCATAATGGAGTCAGTCATTGTGGATTAAGTGCAAAGAACAATACTCTGACTCACAATAAATTGATACAGTCCAAAATCACATTTGAACCTAGACAACAGGTCGGCACCTTACTGCGTAACAATTTGGCTGATGCATTAACTCAAACATATAGATTAATAATACAGATGATGTTTAACAGAACTGAAATTTTCATTTTCAAATGCCTATTGTATATACATTGTGCATAGTAAAGTTCTTATACACCCACATAACTGACAAACATAGATAGCTACAGTTACAAACATGATGTATGTGCTACAAGACGAACCACATTACTGTATAATAGCACAATCTCATGATACGCCTTGTTGGAATAATTTGCCACGTCTAATTCTAACATGTGGTTTCATCTCCCATACTCTGCAATGTAATCACATTGCAGAGTCTTTAACACAGTGGGTGTTAAAGACTTTAAAATACACCTTGCATAATTATTTAATAAATTCTGTAATCTGAACGATGGGAAATTACATATATCAGTGTATTACTCACTATATATAAATCATGTTCTACCGTAACAATGTTATATTCTTCATTCTTGGCTTTGACGTCATTACTGGCAATCTCAAATTCATATTTGTCGCCGATGTCCTCTTCCCAAATTGGTTCCTTTTTAATAATAAATGGCATTTCTTCTTTGGAAAAGATAGATTTGTTATCATCTCCACAATCTAAAATATAAAAATTAATTGTTATAATATAGTTGAGCTTGCCTAGAAAAAGTTCGAAACAAATAAAATAATGGTATATCAATACTTCATATCAAATAGGCCTTCATTTATTTACTAATTTAGGATTTTATTTTCTTTCCATATCTAGAAAACTTTCCTGTTTTGGCACAAAGGTGTTACAGAACTCCTCCAACAGTTCACACCCGATCTTAAGCGGTGAAGTTTCACATTTTCTCATTATCCCTTCATCAATAAACTTGATAATCTCTATCTTTGCCTCTAAGAACACTGTCCAAATGACAATGATGTTTTTATGACATACATCAATGTATGTTGTCATAAAAACACCGATTACAACACACCAGCAATTTTCAACTGGGATGCCACGACATAAAATATTGAATAAATATTAATTTAATTATATTTATTAAATTTAATAAGAGCTGGTGCCTAACACCTACCTCTAGGCCAAATTACTTTGTACTTAATTATTAATAATACTGGTAATATAGCTCAATTGAATCTAGGAATCGTTTGGCTTGAATGTAACTATTGGGCTTAGCATTGTTTATATATGTAAATTACTGTAATTATGCTAATTACAGGGCTGTGGAGTCGGAGTCATGGAGTTTTGGTGTTTTAGCCAGAGTCAGAGTCGAAGTCGGAGTCAGTAGATTTTTACGCGACTCTACAGCCCTGGCAGGGCTGTGGAGTTGGAGTCATAGAGTTTTGGTGTTTTAGCCGGAGTCGGAGTCGAATTGGTAAGGAAAAGTCGGAGTCAGAGTCGGTAGATTTTTACGCGACTCCACAGCCCTGGTTAATTATTACCCAAGAATTATGCAATGTTCACCAATCAACAGAGTAACCATCAGAGTTTCATCTCCCATCTTCATTCAAATGTCTCGTCTACTACCTCTATGAATGTAAACATAAACTAAGCATAAATAAAAATGGTGACTCTGGAACAGAGAAGACATTTTTGTATAGGGAAGTCCACAAAGTAGTATTCTTTTTGAAGACCTTGTATTTACATGGAACTGAATGCAAATAATATTAATCATAATATTAAAAAATCACTTTCAATCTTAGTAAACAGTAACAAATTCAAATTCGATTAAGTTTGTGGGCTAAAATCAGCAAACTATTTCAAAATTTTTTTTCACTTGACGTAAAGTATCTTACCAAAATTCATTGATGCATTTAGGTACTGCCTTTCCTCTATAAAAGCAGGTAGATTTGCATGACACCACACTTCGGGAACTGCAAATTTGTGCAAGCGCCGCCTTGTAGTGTCCGTAAATGCCTCCATTCTAAAATGATCACTGCACACATATTTCCTCTTTACTAATGCTTCGATTGGCAGATTTCTTAACCACACTTCTAATCTATCATAAAATAAATATTTATTTACATTTATATTTAAAAAAATTATTATATTCATAATATTTAAAAGTACTTTTAAACTTCTTTACTCTAATTTAAAGGGTATTTAATTAATGTATTCATTTAATAATTTCTGTGAATAAATGCTCTTATATTTAATGATGGTGTTAAATAAAGATTCAATTATAAATTAAGTAAATTCAATAAATAGTTTAAATAGAAGCACTTTTTCCATTTTTATTGAAGCTTATTTGGCTTTGCTATAACAAAATGCTTTTAAATACCAAGTTTATTTAATTAATAATGCTGTATTCGTGCTTTTTATACTTGGTTTTCAATATTCAATTCTGTATAATCACTTTATATGAGAGCAGTCTGTAAAATGACTTCCAATTTCATGTGGCGAATAAAGTAGAGGGCGTAACACCACGTTTGTGCAGGTGTTAAGCACGTGTGTCAGTACTTGTCTAGCAGGATGGAGTTAAATTCATGTCACTGTTACTTTCTCAACAACAGCCATTCAAAACGTAAGTTGTAAGTGAGAATTCTACAGGTTAAGAGGTACCTTCATTGACAAAATTTCTCTTAGCTAAGAACTGTAAGACAGTAAAATCCATTCTCAACTTTGCAAAGAGTGTGGGGAGAATGTAATAAGTGAGACAGTGGTGCGGCATGTTCAAAAATGGGTGGACCACTGACGATGATAAAGAAAGAAGTGGTTGACCGACTTTGGTGACCAACAAACCGATACAGAAGATTGACAAAAATGTTCGAGACAATTGCAGATTCACTATTTCAGAAATTTCTGAAGATCTTACACATAGTTTTTCACCAAGTAATCACTGAAATGTTGAGTAATGAAAGTTTTGTGCCAAGTGGGTGCCTAAACTACTTTCAGAAGAACACAAGTAACAACAAATGGTGTTGACATTAACCTCTCTCGAGCATTACGGCGGAGACGATGATGCTTTTCTATTACTTAGTTCTCGTATGTAAATGTATAGACAAAGAAAAATCAGTCAATGGAACAGAGCCATATTCACCCTCCTAAACACCAGTGTCAGCAAACATTGTCTGTCAGAAGAGTCAAGGCAATTGACTTTTCAGACAATAAAAATATTGTTAATGGAATTCATAGAAAAGGAAACCAAAATTGAGAAGTTTATTGTGAAACATTAAAAAAGTTAAGGAGGACTATTCAGAACAAATATCACAGCATGTTGGATTGCAGAGTAGTTTTTGCGCAAGAAAACACCTGACCACATGTTGCCGTGCAATCTCGAATCCTATTGCAATAATTTGATTGGGAATTGTTTGACTAACCTCAATACAGTCTGGATTTGTCATCCAGTGATTACCATCTGTAAATAAAGCACTAAACAAAAAAATTAACATTATATATAAGACTACTGTCAAACTTATACAGAAAGCTAGACTTCACTCCTAATTGTCAGTACATAGTTATGGAATCTTAAGTAACCAAGTAATTGTGCTGATTAAGGGTTTTCTTCTGCTATATTCTTTGTAAGGAACCTAAAGTTTGTCACTCGTTGCGACTCCATGCGAGCAAAACATGTACATGAGACACACTGCAAAAGGTAAATAAACTAAAAGTGCAAGACTGCAATAATGTCGTCACCAGGAAGGATATAAACTCCCTTTTACAGGGTTTATATCCTTCCTGGCGATGACCAGCACCCAACAATGAGTTATAGTGCCAGTTGTAGCTTCACCTCCCTAATATATCAGGGAGGTGAAGCTACAAATGGTGGTAACCAGTGACAAAAAAGGATCGGTACTAGAAGATTTGTTTGTAAGACGAGCAACTCGTCCGTTTGTTGTGGAGATATCTGATATTCCACTACTCGTGTCTTGGGGACTGCTTGTGTACAAGATTTTTTTGTGTATTAGAGTATACAAGGAAACCAAATGAAAACTTTAATTCATAAATAAATTCCAAGGTATAGATTAAAATGGTATAAGACTATACTTATTTTTATTGTAGTTTCCACTTCTTGCAATGCATACCATCCGTTGGTCAAAGTCCATGGATTTCTCCAAAACAGAATTATTTTGATTGATTGTATAGCCATTTGTTCATCACCTTCTGCACCTCTTCATTTAATGTGACAACTCCACCATCCAGTATCTCTTTAAATGGTCTTATGGCAACTTAATAAATTATTTGTTACCTCAGCTGACAACATGCCAGAGTAAACCTGGCAACACATCCAAAAGAAAGGCACTTTGGCATGCATGCTCAATCAAATTAGTCAATGTAAATACACTGTGCAATAAATTCAACATTACATGGAGTCAATTTATATCTAATTTATTATAGAACACTCAATTACCACATGATAATCACTTGGATCAAAATCTAGTGAGTATAGAGGATATAGAACAAACTTCATGACAGTTCTTCCATAGTCACAACTGTAAAATGGGCAATATGTGATCTCAAACTGTCTTGTTTCAGAATCCCACTAAGTTAAACATGGATGATATGGTGTGCTGAACTCAGACTGATGGTCAATAATTCAGTTACTATACCCATAGTAATGTGACAATTTTCCTGTATGATGTATTCAACTTCAGCTAATGACTATGGTGTCACTATTTGATGACATTGCCCAGTTGTGCAGCATCTTCCAACTTTCTAACTTGCTGGAGAAACTTGCATGCACTTCCAAACTGAGCCTTCATTCCACGATGAACTTCTGCTGTTTTCATTCCCTTACTACTAAAGAATTTGATAGCAAAACATTGCTTTTTCATTGTGGGAAGCCCATTTTGGAACTCTGCTGCAATGTCATAAATGTAGCTAGCCACTTGCTGTCACCTATTATGCATTTTTCAAATGTCCTTTAACATCATCACCAATTTGCAAAAAAATTATACGAGTTTTAGAATTTTTACGTACATTTTAAGGTTTGTATTGACTGATCTAAGTATCAAGATATGATCACGTAAGCATATTTTGATATATTATACAATACTTTGCTAAACATTAAGAGATAGAGATTAATATTATTACATTCTGTAATTAAACATTTAATCACTGCTATAATAAATATTTTGTATAAAAAGTTTTTTATTTGGCAAATGATCTCACTGTAAACATATTAGCAAATATAAATGATTTAATTATTTATTTTATTATAGTTAATGATTATTAAAGACTAAATCAATAAAATTAAATATACATTTACGCTTAAATGCAATATTTAGCCTTTTTTGTAGGCAAATTTAGCTTGGTAAAGCACAACAGCAAATCAATCACGTCAAGTTATCAAAATATTTATGTATTTTGATAGCAATCACTTAGGAAAATGCAAAGAAGACTATTAGAAAGTATGAAAGGTTATTATCTATTGCTTTTACAAAATCATATCTTACATGCATGATATAGGCCAGTGATGAACAACTGATGGCCCATATAGCCTGTGAGGTCTGGTATATGGCCCCAAGGCTTTGGCAATGTAATTTTATTTTCTTGTTTTCTGCCTCGCACCATTATGCAATCCTATTTAAGCTGATATTCGCAATGAAAAACATTCAAACTAAACTTGACCAGTAAAAAGATGACAATAAACTGCATATCATTAGCATACAGCAAAACCAGTATAAACTGGAATTGCACAGTACTGAACATTTTTTCTTAGTTTGCCAGGTTTATACAGTAGACCCCCTATAACACTGTAGATAATTCCGTGTTATATAAATTCCATGTTGTACGAGTCACTTAGATTTTACAAATACGTGAGCCACTCACAGTCGGCACACGTATTTGTAAAATCTAAGTGACTCATACAACATGGAATTCGTACAACACGGAATTATCTACAGTTGTATAGGGAGTTTACTGTATTTTGAACAGTGTTTCTAACATTAAAAAATTGCTCTATTCCAAAGAATTTCCAATTCAGGCAGGTTTTGATTTTATTGTTTCATTTTGGACAGATTTTACTGTATATTTTAATAATACAGCTGTACCTAGTGTACTGGTGATTATGGAATATGTTGCTACTTGGCAGGTTTAAGGCCTACCTTTCCATACAAAAAACTACATGCAACCTGTCAGAAGCCTACAAAGTTGTTTTGATCCATATCCAGAAAAAGTGGTTAATCACTGATGTAAGCAATAGCATGAAGATACAAATGCATACAACACCAGTTCATACTTGCCAACCGTTAGTATGGAGAATAGCTGGGATGTTGGTAGAAAAACTCTTGAGAGCATAAAAAGCAAAAAAACTTCTTTATTAATATAGATATTGCATAAGGCTTATATTAAATACCATTAATAAACAAAATTTAATTTTATCTCGGCATATGATATTTTACAAAGCTATTGCCATAAACACTGTCAAGAGTATGGCAAAAAGCTTTATACTTTTTAACATCACAGTTTTAAAAAGATCAAGTACTTTATGGGACACATCATAAATCTAGGTATAGATTTGTGTGTTCCATCTTGATATTCTTGCATGATAAGTGCCTCATACTATATGCATTTGTGCTATGGTTTGCTTTTTTATTGTTACAGTGCACTTATGACAGTTGCTATCAGTCAATTTATTGACATTCATTGAAATTAAGGACAATGATTTTTCTGGTTGTGATTTCTTTCCTATTGTACAGAATATCTTTTTCATTTGCCATACCGCAATGCATGGGAGGCCCTGCAATGCCGTTTAGCAAAACCGTCATCAGCGTATTTTACTATTTTGTAGAGATTACAAATGTTTGTAAAATATCAAAAAAACGCTGCCAGTCAGCACCGAATGCTATGGTAGGCCAGTTGGAATCATCAATAATTCGTGGACATTTTTTAACCAATGTAAAAAAGAAAATGTATTAACAGATGAAAACTTTTACAATATAAAGCATTAGTATTGGCAAATTTACTTAATATGTAAGTGAAATGTGTGAAATGTAATTATCTGCATAAATTTCCTTACTTCCTATTGACAAAAATGTGGTACAACAAATGACATAATGCTTGAAAATCATAATTCAAATCGTAGTATCAAAATGTATTAATTCTATGATCTTTCATTTCAGCTATTCTTCAAAAAGAAAAATGTTAAAATTAACATTTTTGCTGGCTAAAATTTTGCTAATCTTCAATTTCAAATATAAAAATATATTTTAACAAAACACTACTATATTAATCAAATGCCATTTATATACTGTGTTTTGGAGAAACACAATAAATAAATTCCACATCAGTCCAAATATCATTATTACAGTATATAGCCATTAATTAATATGTGAACTCGTTGGTTAAAGGATCCGGAACCAAACAGCCAATGTATAAATGACAAATGACATATTTTTTAAGATTGCTTAATCTCTCAGTAATATATCTCATACATCAATCTTCATCAATCATCTCTTGTACCATAGATACAGTCATAGCATCGGTTTCAAACTAACAGAAAAGCTATCTTCTGCCTTCAAATTACCGTGCTTCTTGCACGATTACTATTGCTCGTACACGTTTGGGTACGTTGCCCGGTTAAGCAGTATTAGTTGATAGAACTGCCACTGATGTCGCCTGCTTCCAATGAAATGAACACATCATTAGTTAACTTATCCAATTGCACCAGTTCTTTTACCTGGTAACATGGCCTTTAAGTTCACCTCAATTTATGATAAATTATGAACAATTTTCAAGCCATAGTTTTATTATTTTATATACATATTTTAAAAATTAATAAATATTTTACAGTTACCATTAAAAAGTAATTTTGGCTATAATTTAATTACAAAATCTATAATATAAATTTTGCACATATATGAAATATGATATAAATAAATAATTTAATGAATTTTTCTTACCTTATAGGATCTTTTGGGAGGCTAAAAAACGAGAGATTACAATTTGCTGTCGTGTTTTCGCAAAACTTCACGTGACATTTCCTCAACGATTTTGACATTTTTCAAAAATACTGACGTCACTCGAACGTAATTCGAATTTACCAATCGTTAAAGACTTTACAACGATACGAAACGGATACTTGACGTATATCGACTGTCGATAAACTCTTAAATACCGCTTCCGAATTGGAGTTAGGACGAACTTCGTTTAGTTTAGATTTTTAAACAAAATTGGCGGACAAAACAAATTATTAGTTACTTAAAGCACTCGTGGTGGCGCCACGCATCGCCATTCCGTTCAATAGTGTCTTACGTTTTCGAATAATTGGTTTCGAAGCGCCCCCACAGATTGCCTTCTTTTTTATAATAAATGTTATATTCATATTTGTAACATTTTATTAATTTAAATAAGTTAAGCAATGTGAAATAATGTCTAATAATAATAATAATTTGTTTTTTAGTTTAAACGTATTAGGAAATATAATGACTAATTTACTAAGAAGACTTATGGCCGAACCCATAATGGGCTTGCTAATAAAAGCAAGCCTATTATGGGTTCGGCCATAGGTCTACAATGGGGCGGTCGAGTGTCGACATATTCGGACGGACCCGCCTTGAAAAATTCTCGGAAATTCGAATCCGGGGTCCTCAGAGCGGTAGGTTGCCACCTTGACCGCTCGGCCATCCAATATAATGACTCAGATTTGACTTTCCATGACTTTCAAATATTCAAGATATGTCTTATATAAATGTATTTAGTATTTAATTAAAGCTATTTTTTAATTGGCAAAGGGAGAAATGATCTACACACTGGCCAGTTACAGAGAGACGATCCTTGCACTTGCCGCCATGGAAGAGGCGATCTTTGCACTCGCCGATATTTAAAGGAAATCCCAGAATAAAGCAATCGAAGCCGATTACTTTTTTCTTGTGTCTTGTTCGTTTTTCGTGCCCATTTTCCGTTAGGTATGAGCAATGTTGCTTGTTTTTTTAGTATTATTTCCTAAATTCTGTTAAGCGCGTTTAGTCGCGTCTGGAAGCAAAGACATCGTCACTTTGATGTCGCTGTATGTCGAAAACGAAGTCATGGATCCCCATTTTTATTACATTTTTGAATCCCTCGTCTCAATTAATGGAAAATAGCAAAATTTTATCAAAATCGATCAATCAAGTTTTGAGAACGAACGCAATTCTCTGTCACATAATATAGGCTTCGATCCAGTTCATTCATTTCTCATTCTGTCCTGTGTAGCTATAAAGCGGCGTTTACATTGTGCAAACTTTTGCTTGCGGGAGTATTTGCATAGTGTAAACAGCTCGGCAAGTACAGTCGACCCCCCTATATCACGGTAGATACGTTCCGTTCTTTATGAATCGATTTCTTGCGAGTCCTTGCCAATCACAGCCCGATACGTGTGAAGTTTACGGACTACAGCTGTTTGAAAGGTTTTCTTCCATAAAATTAATTGATTCTAGACTAATTTGACTCAACATTTCCAAAACACGTATAATTTTTTGGGGAATAATCCATATAAACTACGCTATAAACAAAAAATTGTAGAATTACTTACCGAGTGTGCACCGTTCGACATCGCCATTGCTTAAGCTTGTTTTTGTCACGGAGCAGCACACCAAATGGTGGGCACGATTTCTGATAAGTTATTTTTCTGTGAAAACTTCATTAAACTTTGGAGACATCATTAATAGAAATAATTTTTATGGCCGTTGAATAAGAAATGTTTCTTTCACAAGAAATGTATAAAAGTAGTGCTGTATTAGACTTACGGTACTTAATTTACATACTGTACAGACGATAGTAAACTCAATTTACCTGCCTAAATTCTCCGTAGCGTGGCGCTGGACGGCGGAAAGTAGTTCGGCTGCCCGATGACGTTTAACCGAATTATAGAAGTTTTTTCGCCAGGTTTGTACGGATACCGTCGCAATTTTTTCGCCGTCTTATAGGAATCGTAATTATAGAAACCCGTGTTATAGGGGGTCTACTGTACTCGAAAGTGCTGTTATATAATTACATATGTTAATTAATGATAAATACACATGTAACCTATTACAAAAATGCACACCGAAATAAATTTTTTCAACAATTTGAAGAGGACAGTGCAAACAATTGAAATAAAAGGTGATAATAGTATTTTCAGGAAGTTTTCATCGCTTATATACATTTACAATGTCCGGTAGAAAAGTACCATAAAGTCGCTTCTAATTTTAATTTTATAGGTAAAACTTCTCTTATAAGAGTATCTTGCATTTTCAAATTGGTGTAATTTTTCGAACGTGTTTGCTTTTATGTATAAATGATTAATTAAATACACTGTATTTAATACAGTATTACACTTAAGACACCGCGAAGCTGTTAAGATCATAAACGACGTCAGAAATGCGAGAATACAAATCTTCCTACACTTAAATGGCGGCTAATCGCCTTCCCAAACGACCTTTGACCGACGTTAGAGCCGGGCAACTGAGACACGTGCTCAAGGCTCCCACTCCTAAATGGAGCCCAGCCCTTAATTCTAAAAGTCTTGGAGAATTTTGGTGTTCCCTAAGAGAAGCCTATTCTTGTCTTGTAAAACGAGTTATGGAAACTTTACTCCCATTTGCAACAATATATCTTTGCGAATCGGGATTTTCAACACTTGCAAAGCACGTTGCCTTGTCAAATACCACACCACAATTCGATGCTCTGATTAAAGATAAATTATATTTTTTTATGTCGGTGTAAAGATTGTTGTTTAACTTTTATTATGTGAGACTAATCGGGGGTAGAATGTTTACGAGTTCTTGACTCTCATACCTCTTACTCAAGACCTTGAGGTCCGATCTCTCTTGTCCGAAGGATGGGTTCTGTTGAGCGAAAGGGTTATAAAGTTAAGGATCGTTAAATCCTTTCTCCCGTCAGGATCTGACACCAATCTATTAATTTCTTAGCGGATAGATACGCGTTTAATTGAAAACAAATTATCACGAGCGATCTCGTGGAGGACTTCGGGTTCAATCAAAATTCGTCAACATTATACCCGTTTATTGTTGAACATTTTTACATAGATAATTAATTAAGGAGTCGAGAGTACAATTCCTTTTCGAAATTTTCAATCCGTATAATTCATAAATTCCAATTTGATAGCGGACAAAATATATATTAGTCGCGACCCTAACCGCGAGTTGGAAATATTCGAGAGAGAGCTTACATATCATCGCGGGTAGAATAAATACCTCTAGTTATACAGGATGGGGTTTTCAGGACGATCTTGGAGTCCGAATCCCGGGCTCGTTAAAATAGTTCGTGAGTCGACGTAAGTCCGCAAATCGTAGAATAGTTCTATCGAGGACGGTGGCGACGAGAGGCAGGTAATCCACACACACACACACACACAGTACAGAAAAATAACTTCCCCCCCCTGTGTCGTCATTGCACTTTCCTTTTATACGGGGGCTCTCTTCTCGAGATTTCCCCATGTACGTCACAGATGATGATCTTCTTTGACCAATGGTGGGCGAAGTGACCAAATTATGACACAAAAGTTAACTCATCTTCTACAAGGAAGTATTTTCGTGGGAACGGAGTTTTATGATCGATTTTAATGAGAAAATTTTGTCGGTTGTTACTCTTTTCGAGTTAATCCTAAACTCAGCTTGTTTTGTCAAATAAAGAACACGGTTCGGGTGTACTAATCTTAATTTTGTTAAAATTCTATACAGAGCACTTCGGTACAAACAACTGGTATCCAATTATTATGCCTTTTTGTCCTTTTTAAACACTATTTATAATTTATTTTGTATACTAGTACATTCTATATATTAACAGGACTTATTATACTGGAATTATGGATGCAGGTATTTAGTCTTACAGTTTAAAAATAATTTTCTTTATTAAGTTCACCCGAACACATACACTTCAAGCATGTGTTTCGGACTTTTTCGTCCCTCCTCAGCAGGTCTTTAAACGACACTTTCTATAAATAACAATAATAAAAATATTTTACAGTACAATCAACTAAAACATAGACCTTTCCCGACAATAAATATTTAAAACTCTTTACAACTTCTGTTTTTTCGATCTTCCCTATATTTTGGGTATTTGTATTGGTTTAACATATTTCTTATAAATTAACCTATTATTTTTGCTTTCTATTGTTATGTCTAAATAATTTATACTATTCTTCTGTTCTTTTTCTAATTCAAATTTAATATTCTCTTTTATCTTATTGGTCTTATTTATAATTATATCTTCATTCGTTTTCGTTTTATCAAAAATTATTATGCAATCATCCACATACCTGCTGTAAAATTCAATACCTTCTATATTTTTGATCTTTTCATCTATTTGTATCATTGTTATTTCGGCCAATTTTGGACCTATACATGTACCCATAGGTATTCCTTCTGTTTGGGTGTAGAATTCTTTATCATACTGAAAATAATTTTCGATTTTACAAATACGTGAGCCGTTCACAGCCAGACACACGTATTTCTAAAATCTAAGTGACTCGTACAACATGGAATTCATATAAAACGAAATTATCAACAGTGTTATAGGGGGGACAACTGTATAGAATATACACATTGAATATCAACTTCAATAGAATAAATACAGTTTGATCAGTAATCCAGCATCATTGGAATCTGAAGGGATTAGCGATTTTGCCAGATCGCAAAGTGATTACATCAGAATATACTTAAACTAGTGAATTTCTAATTTTAAATACCTTTCATCTTAACTTTAGAATTGAAAGCAGATCAGTCTCTTAAGAGAAATTTTCTTACAGTCAAACAGGAAAATAAAAAATTTTTTATGCATTTTGTAGACTACCTGCCACTTATCAAAAGTGGAAAAATCCCTAGGTGACCTTTTTTTGATTGAGCCGAGATAGAGGGTTTGAACACTAGTGATATTCTTTGCCTTCTATCTCCAGTGTAAATTATCAGGATAACTTGTAAATTGGTTTGGTGACTCCTATATGTAGGGTACTGATGTTATTGAATTTCACAAAGTATAGGCCAAAAAAATGGAGATCATACTTGATAAATTCTATTGCTGAGGTTTTAGCTTATATAAAAACAATAATTCTGCTCTCAAGAAGTTTTTCAAAAAGTCATCCCTGCGTTACAAAAAACTAATTTTACGAGGATGACTTTCGAAATCTCCTCTTGTGATTATTTCGTGTAACATATAAAAACTGTACAGAAATCTGGATATGTGAAACAGGATAATTTTTTGCAATATCTTTCATTAATTCGATTTTTAACAGGTAATTCATTAGTCTAAATGCCATCAAGACAAACATTAATTATTCTGTATTCTTCAGAATTTATATATATAAATCTATACATGTTGAAATAATTTATTATTATTGTTTTGGGACAGATTTTCTACTCAAGCAACCAATTAAAAGTTGTATTCAACATTTGATGAAATAATTAAAAATTTTGAATACTGCCAAAATTACTCAATAATTTGTGTAACGTTGTGAATTAAACTGTGTACCCCAGAGTGTACGTAAATGTAACCTATACCAATCAGTTTAAGCTTACAGAATCTTTCATTGAAGTCACTTTTTGATGTAAAATCAATATACAAAGGTTCCCATAAATGAGAGTTGGGTTATCTTTGTTTATTCTTTTACACAAAGCTTGTTGAGTAAGAAGGAATGATCACAGTGTACCCTGGATACCCTGTGTAGCTAGTAAACCCTGGTACTCTGGGATACCAGATAAAGGATACCCTGTGTAGCTAGTAAAATCACACTGGCCATGAGAAAAAATATTTTATTTATGACAATGAAATGTATAAAAATACAAACATAATTCTTATATATGTTTTAACAATATTGACATCTGTAAAATTTTACATAAAATATATTTTTGGCAATATACAGGGTGTTCCCCTTGAATATCCCTAGTTTTAAACTGTTCTTTAAAATCCATTCATTTAGATATGTGACGTATCATCATCATATTCTATGGTAATATACTTATATATTCCCAAAATTAATCCGCAAAACTCTGGACATTCGAGGAACAGCCTGTATAATTCATTAAAAAATGACAAATTTTATCACAGATTTTATCACAATTTATCACTCAAAATATTTTATCACAGATTATCACAAAATAGTTTATCACAGATTTTATCACAGCTTATTACTCAAAATATTTGTTGTCTTCTCACAGATCGGGTCTGATGCATTGTGAATTCCGACTACAATTTAAATTCTAACAAAATACAATAAAAAATATTTTATTACAATCTTCTCTCTTGCATATGTTATGTTACGAATCACACGCTTTTCTTTCCTCATTTTAGATAAATATCTCATCTTAAAATCCCGTTTGGAACAGCCTTTTCCAAAATCCGTATCAATATTCCTTTCTTTTATACATCTTATATTTTCTGAAATAAAAAAAAAAATAAAAACTTTATTTTCCTGTAAAAAATAACTGCTAAAAGATTAATCATTTCTATAATTGCCTGTTACTTAACTAGATTTAAAGAAAATTTACACAGCTTATGCCGGATAGAACAAGAAATTATTTATTGCAACATCATCACAATGGCGGGCTGCAATTCACCACACAATGCTTTCAATGATAGAATGATTTTCCCCTGTACCTCACGCTTTCCTGTTAACAATGCAGTCATGCCGATCATCTATCTAATTCCGTTCAGGAAAAAGTTTTAAATTGAAATAACGTGACTTCCGGTCCAAACTGGAATTTCATATATAGTTAATTGGGGCCTTCCCGCTTCTAAGCTTTCCATATCTGGTCTCGAGTTTCATATCTCTAACTCCATTCTCAAGATTAAGGAAGGAAAGGTAGACAAACAGATGTATGGCAATGGAAATTTATAGGTCTACGATTTTTGAAAATTGCAGCTTAAAATGCATTGAAAGCTATGTTATTTGAAAATACATTTAATGTTGAAAAAAATTGAACTAAGCATTTTAAAATGGAGATGATACCAATTTGAGGCACAAGGATAGTCAGCAACTACCTGTGTCTAATGTTATGGAGAACTAAAATTAGGTTTCATTAATTAAATTAATGCATTATTTCAAATTATAAGAGATGTTATCTAATTTGTTTTTAGTAGCTTCCTATAGCTACTAATTACAGTAGAACCTCGATTATCCGGACTAATTGGGGATGAAGGTAGTCCGGATAAGGAAAAATCCGGATAATCGAAACAGATACTTTAATTTGTCTTTTAATGATAATACAACACGTTTTCTTTTCGATGACATATCGGTAATATTAAAAATAAATACTGTATTTAAATCGTGATCAAATTTTCAAGAAACAAACGTTCGTATTGAATTTGGACTACTACTGACCAACG
>NW_019386327.1:0-3896 GCF_000671375.1 Centruroides sculpturatus | reverse complement strand
CTAATGTTAGGGAGCACTGAAATCAGGTTTCATAATTAAATTAATGCATTATTTCAAATTATAAGAGATGTTATGTAATTTCTTTTTATTAGCTTCCTATAGCTACTGATTATATAAAATATTTAGTATAGGCTACATTTCTATTACTATTACTAATCAAATGGTCTATTTGGCACTAGGGGTTAGGTGCCATATCTTGCTAAATTTAATATTTTATAATTTAATAATTATAAGATTCTGTAAGAAAAGAATTGGCTGTAAGTGAACGCTCGAACCCACAACTCCTGCTTATTGTTTAGTAACACTGTCAGTTACATTTTCCGGACCTTCGTTTCATCCTTGCTTCCAGAGCCTATTAATTTAGAAATAACCATAACAGGTTATTTATTTATGGTGCCAGCTGGACATGATTCAGCATCACAATCTATAACTCCCACTATGGCATTCAGCCAGCTATCGCTTCTATCTCAGAATGATATATATACATACAAACATAAACATCTAAATGCCAAAGTTATATGTTAAAACCAAAACAATTACCAAATTATATTATACTTTGGTCCACTTTAAACATTCTTGTTATACTGAAGGAAGACAAACACATAATTTCTAATGAAAATATATTTAATGTAATGTAATCTTGTATGCCACTACAATGAGAATTTTGGTCCAATGCCTCTCCTCAGCAGATGTTATTTTTTTATGTTTATATTTTAATATACCCATATATTTCTTTCAACATTTTTAAAATAAACTTTTAAACTGCTATTTCTTCAGATAATAATTTTCTTAAATATTTTCCTGTTTATTACAGCATAATTTCATTTGCTTAAACATCACTTATTTGTTAAATGAATTACCAATGTACCATCCCACAAGGTAATTATTCAGCTCACGTCATCTCACTCTACCACTGTAACTCCTTGAATGTTCTCCTAGCACATATCAAAATTACCAAATTATATCATTTGGCTTTAATATATAACTATCAGAGTTTAGATTTTTATGCTTGTATAAAGTAACATCCTTAATATACTTCTGTGCACTGATAACGTCCCGTCCTTCCTCCTTGGAATGTGTGATTATATCTCCCAATCTCTGGCACATCTTGCTGAAGGGGATTCCTGCATCCCCTTCACACAACTGCCAAAATATCAGTTTCCCTATTCCCAGAAACTAGCTAGAGTTGCTGCTGAATGGACACACAAATAATAGTGTTTCTACTATACTAAGTAGGCATACTTCTTGTGTTTCAGTTATTCAGTCATTCAACTGACTGCAATACATAAATGTAGACATTTTAGTCTTTTACATAATTTAGTCCTCTCCTATGATCTAAGTTGAGATCTCGTTACATATAGTAATGAGTGGTCAACCACTTAGAAAGCAAGAACAAGGAAAGCCACCAATCAGAATGGGTGATTGAGGACAAAAAATAATAAAACCCAAGAGATTCAAGGACACAATGTCTTCTCCCAAAAGTTCCAAGTGTCAGACCAATTGTGTAAATGTCTTGTGCCCATCTTTGTCCCTGTCTTTTGTCCTCAGATTGACATCTTCCCATCATCGGAAGTTGACCACATCGTCCTGAAGTCATCAAGACATCGAGAGAACTGTTATTCGTGAACCTTGGACACTCCTTCATTTGGGACTATCTTGTAAAAGAGAGAAAGACCCAGAGGTCACTGCCAACTTAGCTCTTCCAAGCTCACAAATCTTGTAAGCTTTTTTCGTGTCAAATAACTGTCCTGTCTCAGTGCTGATTGCCCACATACAACCCTTTGCAATCTCTCAACCTTCTTCACATTTCCAGCCCCATTGGCAACCTTACAAAATTTGTAAAAACAGTTTTTACAAGAATATTTCTAAGCCGTTCTCACACAAGGGAAAATGTATTAGGGATCATTTGGTATAAATTTATGGTACCAAGGGGGCAGTAGCTTAAAAAATTTTGAGAATCACGGACCTAAACAATTATCTAAGAATAGATTTATGTATACATAAAATGAATACATTCGCTATTTTCCTTAACCATATAAACTATATATTAATTATACTATAATACACATAAATAAAACATTTTGTAGTTTAAACAATCAAAATACATACAAAACTGAATGATTGTTTAAATTTAGGCAAAAATTATTAGTTTAAAATTTTCAATTTTATAATAAAATGCATTCGTTTTTAAACTAAAACCAATTTAAACAATTAAAAAATAAAAGAGTTTGAAGAGTACCTTTGTCTTCATTCTTAGATTTTCTACCGACTGTATTTTTGAAACAATCGAATTCTGGACGAATGTGAGAACTTGGAACAAGGTATTTTTTAAAATCATCTTGATGCGACTGATGGCAGCGATCTGAATTATAGCTTTGAATGCCACACCCAGAAATATCTTTCTTATTTTGCACCTGTTTAAAAAAAATATATATACATACATACAAGAAAATTTAAACAGTTTGGTATTGAAAAATACTAATTACTAAAAATACTAAATAGCTCTCATTTTACTTTCCCAGCTGTTATATATATATAAAAAATAAAAAATGTCAAAAAAATTATGGATCTACGCACGCGCATTTGTTTCATTTAATATCTCGAGATGGAGTAAAGATTGAGAAACAACTTGGCACAGTTGCTTGTGTATAAGGGGCATTGATGCTATTAAATTTTAATGAGGAAAGGTCAAGGAGGAAGTAGAGGGTGGTCACGTGGCATATCTCACGAGGTTGGGCTTAATAAAGACTTTACTTCTTTTTAAAGAACTCATCTCTACCCTCAAAATTAAATTCTTTGCTATTTTATAGTACAGTAGAGCATCGATTATCCGACTAAACTGAAGACTGAAGTTGGTCGAATAACCAAAAAGTATGAAAAAAATCCATTATTATTGTAGTATATTATTACATCCCATGTAATTAGTGTATTAGTATATTGCTATTAACCTACTTTGCGTTGAATTTTCCTCCATGTTAAGCCTATCAAATTTTTTTTGAAAATAATAATTGTCGCTATTGCATCGTCCAAAATTAGAAAATTAAGCCTTTTTTAAATACTGGCTCCCTTTCATGGTCGATCCAGTGTTACCAGCTAAAACACGTAAAAATACTATTAAAATAGCCAAGACATAACCAAATATTGTAGCGCCACATCACTAGCTGACATTTGAATTTGCAGACTAGAACGCATTCGGTTAACCGAGGTGACGGTTAATGATGCTCTACTGTATATATTGTTTTTATAACAGTCTCTCATAATAGATGGTGCCACATGTAATATTATTTATTTATTATGATTAATAATTAAAAAGTGATTTTTAAAATAAAATCTCATAACAGCCAGGAAAATTACACAACTCATTTCTACATTTTTTAAATTCATTTTATTATACTAGATAAAAAAAAACAAAGAAATATTAAACTAAAATATCAAAAACAATTCTAATATAAATTCAGATTTAGCTTGGTTAGTGTTAAATAAAATAAACATCCTTATTTTTAGTTTTTGTTAAATATAAAAAAAATAGTAAAACGTTAAAATATTATCATCTTTTGTATAATTAACATTTCCATTACAGTTTATTAAACGTTTTAATAAACATTTATTATACGCCTAGTAATTTAAGTGCTGTTTAACAAAGCACTTAAGACTTTAATACGAAGCAATTTTCAATAACAAAATATTTCATAACTTTTCTTTCAATTAAGTTATTTAAAGGTTAGAAAGAAATTTGTAGACTCAAAAGACATTATTTCATTTATTTTAAATATTCAGAATATTTTACAAATACTCACAAAGAAATAAAGAATATCCAGCAGTAACATCACATAGGCTTATTCAGTTGAAGGTAACCTTACCTTCAACTGAATATTCCTATGTTGTTCCAACCACTG
>NW_019386326.1:58557-90611 GCF_000671375.1 Centruroides sculpturatus | reverse complement strand
TAAATAAGTATTTTACCTATGAAAAAAATGAATAATAAATCTGATTTAAATAAGGATTTAACAGCATATTTTTTAATTTTTGGAACCTAACTCCCCCTTTTGCACTAGTTCTTTGTTTCATATAACACAACAATTTTTTGGAACGTAACTCCAATGTTATATGGAGGTTATCTGTATTTCTTTTGTATATACACTTCCTTATCCCCATATCTTATACTGTATATGTTAATTTGTCTTCCATAGGCTTGTCAGGCCTAAGGAAGATTTAAATTAATCTGTCTTTCCTGTTAATGCACTTCCAATTTGTTCTGGCTCGTAAATTTCTATGGCCTCCAATATTTTGAGTTTAGATTTGTCAAAAATTATTTTTAAAAGCTTAGACTCACTCCAATTTGGTATTATATCAGTTTCTTGGTCATATTGAGCTAAAGCAATTTTGTGTAAGTCTTTCTCAATAGAATAAAAATTTCTTTGTAGCATATTGAGATTGGCTGATAGGTAAGAACTTTTAAAAATTAGGATTTAACCACAGGCTAATAATCCAATAGAATAAAGAATGAATTTATTAAATTCCTACCACTAAAAGTCCTAATAGTGTTATTAAACTTGTTCAATGTTTTCAAGAATGAATTCAAGAATATCATGAAACAATGCAGTACAGTATTAAAAATGATATACAAAAACTGAAAAAACTCTACACATTATTTGTTGACCCGAGGAATGCCTTCAACAGTTGTAAACCATTTTAATTAAATTTCTTATGACTGCTGTTATATATATATTGTAAAGTCTTTGTAAATCCGCACTTAAAATGTAAAAGTGCTAAAGGGATGTATAAATAAAACTGTGTACTCAAATGTACTGAAGAGGGACCTTTTTTAGAAAAGGACCGAAATGCATCTAGTAATAGAATAAAGTGAAATCATTGGCTAAAGCTATGTGATAGTCTACCGCCAATATTAAAATTTACATTTTAAGTGCGGATTTACAAAGACTTTACAATATATATAGTTGTAAACCACTCTATTTTAAAGGTCAAATTATACAGAATAGAAATTTCTAAATCTTTTATAACTTTATTACAGAACTTCTTTGATACCAAATTAACATTATACAGTAATACCCCAAACTTACGTGATAGGTGGGACCACGCGATAACTACATAAGTCGAATTCACATAATTTCGCAATTTGTGTAAAATCCAAGTCGGACGTATGTAAGCTAATAAATGTTCTTGTTAATCTTATCTCGTCTTTTGATTCATTCACGGTTACAAGAAATCACCACAGAGAGTCTATCTCCGTAGATATAACAAACACAGAAATAAATAACACAAAATAAATTGTAGCTATGTGTCGATTCCGCGCGACATGTCCGAACATGTAAGCTGAACAATAGTGTGAGGGGGAGTGAGTAATCAAGAGTTGCGTGGCGCTCAAACAAAAGACGAATTGATGAGATTTGAAAATCACGTAACTCCAAGTTCACGTAAGTCGGAGTAGCATAAGTCGAGGTATTACTGTATATTATTACTAGGACAACACGACTGTCATATTGTGATAGAATTCTGGTAGAGCCAAAAAGAAAGAAACGATCCCTGCACCTATTAAGCAAAGAAGAGGCAATCCTTGTACCTGCTGACCATGACAGACATAATCCTTGCATTGGCTGGGTACAGAGAGAATCCTTGCACTTGCTGACATGGAGAAGAGATTCAAGAAAAAATCAATTTCCATTGATTGCTTTGTTTTTTGTTTTGTTCATTTTTTGTGACTATTTTCCCATTAGACACATATACCTGTAATGTTGTTTTTATTTTTAACTCCTAGGCCTAAATTCCATTAGGCACACTCAATTGCATCAGAGAGCAAAAACACTGTTTTCAATATACAGAGACATTAAAGTGACAAAGTCATGGATTCCTATTTTTTACATTTAAATGGACCCTCATTACATTTTTGGATTCCTTATTGCAATTAATGGAAAATGGCAAGATCAATTCTATACGCTCATAGAAGGCATGCTAACAACCATGGAACATCGTACAACAAAGTTGCACAATTTATACATTTCATTTTAGCAAACACTTGTACTACAGCTTTGTATCTCAAAAACAAAGTCACATTTTTATTACATTTTTTGATTCCTCATCACAATTAATGGAAAATGGTAAAGTTTGATCAAAATCAATCAAACAGATTTTGAGAACAAACACAATTCCGTAAGCCTCATAAAAGAGGCTTTGCTAACACTGCCTCAATTAAAGATCAAATTTATACAGAAAAGGTACACTTATATAAGGGATTTACTACAAGGAAAATGAACATCTCGGTCCTGTACTATGTATATTTTATATTAAATGACTTGATGGATATTTGAACTACCAGAATTACATGGATGTTTTATTTAATTCAGAGCAAGATATACATTGTTTATTATAAGTAGACAACAGACTGCTCTTAGCTAATTCCAAAGTTGTATTGCAACATAAAAACCCTCTACAGGAATATATAAAACTTAATGACTTTTTGATTAATGTTCAAAAAACAAAAGGCTTGGTATTTCAAAATGTGAAAAAGTACAAAATCCAATAGACTTTCTATTACTAAAACAGAAGTTTAATTTGTTCCTTAGATCAAATATTTGAAAATTCACTTTTTGAATTCAGTTTTTTTTTTAAATTACCACTTGATTTATGTTTTTTATGAACATTACACAGAAAGAAAATTAACTGAACTACAGACAAGCATAAAGTTGACTTCTGTAAGGGGCTGTCCATAAATTCCATCTGCATTTATCTTGAAATTTTTACTTCCCCCCATTGTCTAATTTTCCATAATCCTATCCTCTGGATGTCTAGCAACACTCAACCCATCTCAAAATCTTTATCATTTCATGAATAATAAAATGTATAAACTGTATAAAATTTAATGAAATAAAACAGACATCCATAAAAGTTCAACCCCTCTTCCCTTGTCTGACTTGTCATAACCCCTCCCAGTGTATACATCATTTATGGATAGTCCTAAAGGAAATTTTTAAACTTTTTGATCCTATGCTAAAAACTAAATTAACTTATTTGATCCCAATTTGGAGACAAATTAGAAAAAATAGTTATTTCAAAATTAGAAAAAATAGTTATTTCAAGAGATTATTCAAAATTGAAAGATCTGTTCCAGGTCCCTTGCTACAAATCAAATTGGGAAGACCTATAGAACTTAGCATTATAAAAAAATACTTTTTGTGTTTTTGGTTAAAACTTCTGGAACTCCCACAACATGATTTCAGTATTCTTATATATATATATATATAATTATATAATTAAAATCTGGAAGACTTAGTAAAAACAGTAGTTTGGTCTTCTGCTATCAAAAATATATTAGATAACGTGGGCTATTTTTTTGTATTCCAAGCCCATTCCCTATCACAGCTAAGAACATTTTTTCAAGAAATAATTCAAGTCAAAGAAGATCAACTATGGAACAATGACAGAACCCATGTGGAATCTAATAATAAATTGAAATATGATTACTAGTTTGGATAGCAAACATCATAAACTTGACAACCCTAGCCACTCTACAACATAAACTTGACAACCCTAGCCCATCTCAAGAATCAGATATTAGGTATTCATTTCACTAAGTCAAATAATAAAAAACTCTTTATGTGAATTGTTCTTTTTGAAAAATGTTTCATAGTTTTGATCAGTTTTTAACTTATTTAAGATAAAAATGTACAATATTACTAAAATTTATGTTTTTTCCATTGTAAAAAGCTTTTGCCTTAATCAATAAATTTGATTGATTGATTTTTGTTTATTTGTAAATTTCAAGCTGTAAATTTTAAATATAAATGTAACTTCAAAATTTAGTATTTCATCCGTATTTAGTATTTCATCCCCGGTGTCAGAGTGAAGTTTAATTTACTTAACTTCAAAATTATATTTAAATCTCCATTCTTGCACATCTTTCATGTTCTATATAGAAAGCCATCCTGAAGAAAACATTTTATAATGTTAAAAATGTTTGAAAGAAAAATATATGTTTCTATCTTGAATATTTGCAATTTTATATGCTAATCCGACATCCAGAAATTGATTTCTGTTTACCTATACCATTAAATGTGATGTGTGTCATTTTACAAATTCAAGTGATACCTATCATATAATTAAAAATTATTATACCATAATCTTGTTAAAAATCTCTTACATAATAATTATTATCTCATTGAAAATGTTTTGCTGTAACAATTTTATACATAAATAAAAATGAGAGCATATCTTACATTAAGAAAACAAGTGCTCATAAACAACAACATTTTATAGGTCTTATAATCTAATGCAGTGTTATTTAGGGAGTACTTATAGGTCTTTAAACATAAAACTCAAAGAAAATAAACAAGGTTTAATTAAAGCAAGTTTCTGTGATACTGTGAGTGATGTATTAAAAACAAGTCAAAATGAAACAAAGCCTTTTTGTATAATTGCAAGCTACTAAGCCTTTCCAGTCAGAAAAGTTGAACTTATAACAATGTTAGATGAATCAACATTTCACAAATGATATAAAAGGAATATGAGATTAATAATCTTGATTTTAAGAGATATGGGAGGATGTAGATGTTTAGATTATTAATCACATATTAAGAAAATGGTAATTATTGTAGAATAAAAGTTATGTAAATTATTATAGTATGTACAAAACTTGAATTCTTATGTAAGAAATTATGATACTTCATTTCAAATTTACAGTTGAATTTCGTAATGTTTAAGAACAACACAATTTGTCTTATAAATTATTATACTGAATGAAGTGTTTGAAATCAGAATAAAAATCTCTTGAAAATGTTTATTAAAAGAATTTTTGATTACTTAATTAAGATGTAAAAGCTAATTTTTTGCAATAATTTGAATATATATATGAGTCATAATGACATTTAGGTTTCCCCTAAAAATTTGTGTTGTTTTTCAGAGTGATGCAATCATTCATAAAGTTAAAACTATACAATAAATCTCTTTCCAGGAGAATAACAAAGATCAATGATAGTAATCTGGATATTCTATTGGAGAAAGATCCATACATATTAGCATCAACAGAAAAATTTAATAGCCTATGTTGCATTCAATATTGAATCATTTTTTTCATGTACCATTAACTTTTTGTAAGCAAACCTCAGAACTAATAGTCAAAAGCATGCTAATTATAGCTATAAATAATCATATTTAAAATCTAGCTTTTAAAATTTGAATAATCATACTGTTACCAATGAATTAGAAAACATTTAGAGAATAATAGAATATTTTTGATATAATTGGAATATTGTTTAAAAATTGTGTAAACAACAATTAGTATTTTTTTTCTGATAAATATATATATTGTTGTTATTCTAGAAATTTTCATATGTAGACAATTTCCATAGGAAAAAAAATCAATATGTTATTTTTAGGTTGATGAAAAATGTATTTTGCTACAGAAAGCAATTAACTAAAAATTTATTTTGTCTATAACTAATTTAAATATATACTTTTTAACAAAAGCATTTTTAAAATTCTAAATAAATTTGCTAACCTACAAATTAAAATTGTTTCATAAAAGAAGATAAATCAGTTTAATATATATTTTTAATCATCATATATTTTCTAAAACACTTCCTTTAAGTATTTTTGTTGAATATAGTATTTTAACATCATTTATACATTTTAATTCTTCAGACAAACTAAAAGAATTTGCTGTAGTAGTATGTGAAAGTTATAAATACCTATAGATGACATTAGCAAAAATGAATGACAAAGATGTTACATGAAGAAAAATGCTGTTACATTATGGATTTATTCTACTTCTGAAAAAAATGAAAAACAGCACATCTCCAGTAATAGTAAATATGTTGCAATTCTTTATACATACCATTAAGTCTATGATATACAGTAATTTAAATTATATATTCTATGTTACATTTTTAACAAGTATTTAATAGCCAATACATATATTAACAAAATTATTTATTTAACANTTTTTAATGATTACAATTTGGTTTTTAGCATTTTAATAATTACAGCATTATTTTAACATTTTAACAACATTTACATATAATATTTAATGACAGTAATTCACTTATTACTAGTGTTACCAGACATCCGTATTTAATACAGTCAGTCAGTACTTTATAGGGTCTATCCGTGTTCATACCATACTTAGAAAAAATAAACAGTCTGTACTTTTCAAATGATCGCTCAGTTAATAGTTAATCATAACCACTTAGATTTAAATCTGACAAAACTGCTAAATTTTCTATAATAATTATTGTATTTGTTGGCTAGGTGACAACATTGTATATGCAAATGTAACAACTGTTGTTTAGAGAACATGTGCACATTCATTAGAATAGTTTTTTTAAATTCAATAATACTTATTGCATAAGCAGTAAAATAGGTTTTTTATATTTAAAATTTTAATCTGCGCACTAAAGTGTAAATTGAAACTTTATAGTATATGCCTACATTTACTAGATTAAAAAATATGAATAAATTCCTATTATTTTGCCTTGCTGTCCAAGTACTTTTAATGCTAATTTGTCTGTACTTTGCCTTCAATTATGGTAACCCCATTATTACATTTAATTATAAAAATTATATTTGCATTATATTCAATAATGGAGAAGTTTTTTAACTGGCATAGAGATAACTTCATTAAATCAATATCTAAATTTTATATCACATATAAAATTATATTATTATATTACATGTGGTAATATAAGTGATAGAATACATCCTGTATGTTCATTTTCATTCAATCATTTTTCTACAAACAATTCAAAAAAAGTTAGTTTCTTAATCACATAAAATTAAAGCATAACAGAAGCTAACAAATATTTTCATTATATTTGTAGACCATGTAATTAATTGTGAATATCCAATTATTTCAATATTGTTTACTATGAAATAAAGAATCCTTTCTTTGATACAATAAATACATTAGTTTCATCAAGTATTACTTTGAAAAAAATCAATAGAAAACAAGAAATATTAATGTATGTAATTTAAATTCCAAATAAATTACCAGAAAACTTAAAGTAAAATAATCTTGTTTTAAACAAATTTTGTTGAATAAGTAATCTTTATGTTTATAAACAGATTTACAAATTTCATTATCAAGACCATTGTTTTACAAAATATATTTCTAACAAATCTGGAATCACAATAAATTTATAACTACTGAATAAATTATTTAAAGTGTAATTTTAAATCATCGGAAAATATATATATATTTTTAATACATTATAAAATCAATTATAAATTTTGGTAACAGATGTTATCTGTTAAAGATAACATTTATTTATTGTGCTTACTAAACAAACAGCTTTTGGATCACAAGTATTATTATTATCTGAAAATAATATTAGTTTATAACATTATACAGTTGACATTAAAAAATTCTACTGGTAATTACATTAAAGTCTAGACATGTGATGTCTTAAAAAAGATCATTTGATTGATGATAAAAAACTTTTAATTCTTAAACTTACTGAAAATATAGACCTCTCTTTCAATCTATTTATTTACGTTCTCTCTAAGTAAATATTGAAGAATCGTTTATGTGAAAATCTTAATTTAGAATTTTCTATCATATTAAAGCATATTCTTAACTAGTAAGTGCATATCCTCTTGTAAAATTACTATTATCCTTTTAATAAAATAATCAAAATATTTATTTATTTTTAAAAGTAACATATTTAATCATACGTTATTCAAAATATAAATTAACATTATTATAATCAGAAATTACCAAAACAGATAATGTAAACTAACATAAGTACACTGTAACATGAATATTGAATAAAATGAAAGATTAATTTTATCTAGCATACGTAACAAAGCATGTAAAATTGATATTTATCAACTGATAAAGTTCATCTATTTTGTTTTATTTACATATAATAAAACAACAAAAACATAGCAGATTAGATATAAATTTATATCAAAAATAAAATGTAACGACAGAAATTTTTAATCACTTTAATAACTGCATACTAAGTATAAAAATTTTATTCTAGGCTAATGAGGGAATTCAAAATTTCTGAATTAAATTATTATATATACAGAGTTAAAGTAAAGAAAATAAAAATTAAATATTAATGAGAAAAGCTTATCTTTTTTGGCAATATTGTGAGAGATGATGTCAAGCAACTTAATTTACAATTGTAATCTCCTTTTAATGTATTTTAACAAGTGATAATATTTTGAAGCTTACTTTGTTCTATCTAGAATTTCAAGCAATCTAGAACAATATATTTTTTACAAATTTTATAAAAGCTGGTAATTGTCTTCATATTTGAATGAGTTAATGATGTTTGCCTAAAAATGTTTTTATAAAAATTAAATTATTATTCTTATAAGATAAATAAAATATTGTCCATTTTTTTATCATCTATTTTATGGAAATAGATAATAAACATATCAACATTCAGTAACATTTCATCACGGATATGCATAAAGAAAATAAAATAAATTTGATGCATAAGTGTTCAAAGCAAATGCCAGCAGACATACTAACTTAAGAATCTGTACTGACATTGAAGTGTTAAGACTTAAAAATTCATACGTCAGCACATAATTACATGCCAGTGGTACACCCAAGTTGTATATATGATCTCAATTGTTCCCATCAAGAATGGTATTCTATTGATATTTCTGATATGTAATTTATTGATTTTATCTTTGTATAATTCATAATAAAGCATATTACAAAAACTAGAAGACAGAATAATTCCTTTAACATAAATAATGATATCTGTGTAAAAACGTTTTTATGAAAACTAAAATATTCTTCTTATAGGATAAATAAAATATTGTTCTGTTTTATTATCTATTTTATAAAAGTCAATTTATGATCAACAGTCAATTTTGTAATTAGTTTATTTCCTTAATCTGTGAAAATAAAAAAATATTTATTAAAAGATATTTTGTAAGTCCTTGATAGTTTGATATTTTTATGAATTTTATCTTCTAACTTACATTAACTAAAAATGTAATTTAAATTAAGTGTACAGATTGGTTACCTAATTAATTAAAAATGCAAGTTTAAGTTTCAAATCCAACATATACTAAATTTTTCCAAAATCAAAAAACATACTGCTCAGAACAATTAGGAAATATTGAAAAACCAGATTTGCTTTATAGAAAAATCAGTGTTGGCACCGATTTTAATATTTTATAGTTTATGTTTGATGTTTTTCATACTAAATAATCAAACTTCACAATAACCTTATATTTTTTTATGTCAGATAAATTTCTGTTTTCACAGTTGAAAAACAGTATACATGCTATTAATTTGTCTGAGATCACACCATAAATAACATTTTATTTTTCGTTATTTACCTGACCATTACATAAAACAAAATTATCAATTTCAGTAAAATATTAAATTAATTATTTTAAGCAGTCTAGTCATTACTCTAGATAGATAACAAAATATAAACCTAATTTAAATCAGTTATTTTAAAGAATTAGTATATATCAAGTTCTATTTTTATGGTATTGTTCTAAAAGATTTATGTGAAGAAAACCTAAATAAAAATTATTTTCTTCCAGTTACTTGAATTAGAAACTAACAAATCAAATGAGACATATTTATGATCCTATAATTCCTTCTAATAATTTTAAAAATTACTTTTACTGCACTTCAATTATGTTACAGTATTTAGTCTTGAAATTTAAATGGAACTAATAATAAATATATAATTAATGAAACCCTACAAATTTCTCTATTAATAAACAAATTTGTAAATCAAAACTAATGATTTTACTAAAATTTTTCATCTTTAAAGTCAAGATTTATTTTAAAGAAAAATATAATCAATTTATTTGTATAATTTTCAAATAAAAATATACAATAATTCATTAAAAGAAAAATTGCATTTAAATCTTCAGTTCTTTTGATTTTTAGATTAATAAAAAACACCTAAGTACACTTAAAATAGTAAACAAGTTTTCAATTTTAAAATATCAACCGGAAGCAAACCTGCTTAGCTACGGAGTAAAGCAGTGAAGCCAACAAGCTTGAGAAATTGTGTTTCATTCTCGATTAAATTTTCACTTTAATTTCTGTTTAATATCGAAAATATCTTGGCAGAATATTTTAAATTGTAACCAATTCAAAAATGCTATCAAGTACGATTTAATTTCATCTAAAAATAAACAAACAGAAATAAAATAAAATAAAAAACCATCTACAAATGTTCCACATGCATTGTATTTTCGTAAATCATAAAAAATTTTCATCTTAAATAAATTTAACACATATTAATCAGAATAAACATCTGCCATGTACAAATCACACTAGTGTAATTGTTATTATTAATAGAATATTATTATTAAGGAACAATTTTAAGGCGGGCCCTTTGATCAGGAAGATGCAAGAATGTCGGTCGAGGTGGTTCGGCCACATAGAGCAACGAAGCAAAGATTACGTCGGAAAGAGGGTCGGAAAACCGGTAGTAAAAGAGGAAGACCAAAGCCGCATCGGAAAGATAAGGCGGAGGAAGACTCAAATCAGAGGGGAGTTAAGAGAGAAGAAGCCCTCGATAGGAAGAAATGGAGGAAACGTATTAAAGGAAACGCCGACCCCATATAAACATGGGAAAAGGCAATGATGATGATTATTATTAATTTACCATCATGTAAGTGACTTTCATATTACAATTAACCCATTTTTTTTCCTATAAATTTGAATATTTTATGATTCGGCGCTTGACCGATTCTATTGAAAAAGGGATTAAAGTAAATGATACAGGCGCTTGTTTTTTAATATATTTAATGATTTGACATTACGAAACCCGATAACATCCATTTTGGATTTCGTTTAATTACTAAAGAAAAAAATAAAAATAAAAATATTTAGAAAAATAAACGATTTAAAGAGGTCGAATTTACAAAAAAATGAATGAAATAATTAAGAAAAAAATCAATGGGTGAAAAGAGATGAAATCAATTAAAGATCGGAAATAAAAATGGATTTATTTCTTTTTCTATCGTTATATATATAATTTTTCTTTCTTATATACTTACATTTTATACGATAAATGAAAGATAAATGTATAGCAAAACTGGAATTTGGAATGTTAAATCGACGATTCCGATTAGAACATTAGAGTAACATACGGGCATCGATGTCACGCAATTGACGTTGAATGGCGCTAGCGGCAAAAGTGGCAGCTATTTAATAACTCTTTCGAGTATATTTAGAAATTACGTCTTTAACGATAAATATAAATATGATAAATATAATTAATTTTAAACGATTATTAATACATTACTTTATAAAATAATTTTTTCTAATTTATAATAAATTCGACTTTTATAACGTAATCGGAATTTCTAATGATTCATCCATTTAAAAAAAAATAAAATCGTATTATTAGAAATAAATATAATATATTATTAATTACGTATTTATTATAAAAAGTATTTTTTTTTTAATTTAAAGCAGAAGTTATGAGAATTAAAATTTTTAATAATTGGATTGTTAATTAATATTAAAATGGTAAAAATAATATGGCGTCACTATTAAGTCTATAAATAATTAATTTCTAATTTTTGCGTATATCAATTTATTTTCGGTTATTATAAATATTAATTTAAATTTTTACTTTTGATAAGTATTTTAATTAATTTAAATGTAAACAAAATTTTTAAACTTATACCAAGCAAGCTTTAAATAAATTACATTAGAATGGAACGCAAATAACTTGGAAAAAATTCTTATCTGGGCGTTTTATTAGAAATTAAAGCTATGAAAAAAAAAAGTTATTACTACTTCGTTGGCAATAAGCCATTCTACTTATTTTCGATCTAATTAATTATTTATGTTATATTTTAATATTTTTTTTCAGTTTAATAATTGAGTTCCGAACTTAAAATGTTAGAAATTATTTTTAAAATTAATATTGTTCAAATTATAAATTTAATAGCTTCAATTTATGAAAAAAAATGTTTTAATAAATATTTTTAAAATTTAATTTAAATAATTATATAGTTTTAAATAGCTATATAATTTTTTTTATGTTATAGTTATTTTGTTTTGAAGGAAACTCGCTATAAAATTATTGTCATCATCGTTTTTTTTCTATTCTTTATCATTTCACTTATCAAATTTTATCTAAAAAAACAGTTGCTTATTTTATGAATTTTATCAATTATACAAAGTATAATCACATTAAAATTTTTATATATGGAATAGTAACACGTTAAAATATATAATTTAGTAAATAGTTTTTTAGTTATTTTTTTATATTAGCGATATCCGATTCAATTCTATAACGATATCCCATTTTAATATTTTTATTTTCAATAACTTTTTAACGCTTTGCAAGTTTAATTATAAGAAAAATATTCTTTTTAAACCATTTTTTTAAAATCATACTTATACAGAGCATTTTAAAAATTTATTATATATTTTTAATACTTGTCATTGTAAGTTTTATATATTTTTGATTCTTTCCGCCTTTTTTTTTAACTCTTTTCGTCCTGTGGGCACTAAGAGGGCCTCTTTCTGCAAGCCCATTATGGGTTCGGCCAGGCCCACAATGGGGCTGCCGGGTGGTGAGGGACGGGGCCCGACATATCCGAACGGACCAACCCCCGAAAAATTCCTAAAATTTTTGGACCCGTTCGAATTCGAGTCCGGGTCCCCCGGAGCGGTGGGCTGCCACCTTGACCGCTCGGCCATCCGGCCCCGATTCTTTTCGCCTAGAGAGCAGTACGAGAGCTTTTCTTTCAGGCATATCGAGGATTTGGCCAGGCCCACAATGGATGCGGCTGGGTGATGAGGGACGGGATCCAGAATATTTAGAACAAATCAAAATTTCTGGGGTTGTTCGCCTAGAAATTTTGATCTGTCCCAGGATCAATCTCGGTGACCTGAGTTTGATCCTGAATCAATCTCAGATCACCTAGAGTGATAGATTGACGTCTAACTCGGCCGTCCGAAAAATCCTACACTTAGAAAGCTTAGAAATAAACGTAACGTTTATTTTAGTATTTTTATCAATAAATATCAAATTGTGATAAAGAACTATATTTACTGTAAATTTACTGTATAAAATATCAATGAAATAGGCCTATTAGGAATCTATTAAAAGAAATATTCGATACTTTCTGGAGTGAACGTACTGAAATAAGACAAAATAAAAATTTTCAAAATAATTATTTTAGACCATTTCGATTAAATTTATCTTTCGTATCCAAAAATTTTACGTTTTAATTTTTTTCGTTTTTAACTGTAAGATATTCGCAATGGATAGCAAAGGTTTATCAACTGAAATTCGCTGATAGGAAAATGTAAATCAATATGTGACTCACACTTTTGCTGTACAGATGTCAGAAATATCCTTTTTCCCATGACATCAGACTTTTTCGTAATTATTGAAAGTAGAAAAATCTGTTAACCATTGTATCTAGCATATATTTGCTTCCAGACATCAAAATGTTTAATCAAAGAATGAAAGACAAGTGTCTTGAAAATTCAGGATAACATTAAAACAAAATCTCAAAGGAGTTATGTCAGTTTTGACGTTCTTTGCCGAAGAATATCTCTAGGCTCTGAGAGATTGTGGTTTTCTCATTTAATAAATCAATAGTAAGTTTGATAGCCCGTGATAGCCCGTGATCTCTTAGTTTTTACGTTAAAATGTGTGAAATGCTCTTCTAACAAATTCTATTTTACTCTAATGTTTTTGGTTTTATCATAAAATTGTCATTAAAATAATAAAATGTGTCTGCACTATTTTTGCAACACTTTGAAGATTTTTCAATAATAATTAACTGTATATAATGTTAAAAGTTTTAAAAATATAACAATCGTAAATAATGGTATGTTTTTGATTTGATTAAAAAATAATAATAAAGAACAAATCGATTCTAGGCGCGAAATTTGGCAATATAAAAAACACTTAGGAGTGAATAGATCAACCATTCCGGAAAGTATTTCTCAGTAGCTTTCAAGGTTCTCGCATGATATTGTTTTCGCAATTGTTCAGGTGTTAAAACTTTATTCCTTTTAGGAGGATTGTATATACAATTTACGCATAAAATTTAGAAAATTTTCATTTAAAACTAAAGATGAAGACAAAATAATATACAAAACAAATTTTGTAGGACAAGAGACATTTAAAAAAGACAAAGTAGAAAAAACGCGTAAGGACGAGTTTTTAACAGACGTTTTACACTGAAAGAGCAATTTCATTAGAAAACCATTTTGAATTTAATGAACACAGTAATGTAGATAAGTGTTATCTCGAAGTTTTTTCGAATGATAGCCCGCATTCTAATTATTTCGTGCTACTTTCAATGTTCTACCAACAAGAAAATTTATTTGATGGTTACATTTTACAATTGGAATCCTTCTTTAAACTTTGTCTTCAAAAACGCATATTAAAAAAAAAAAACAAAAAAATAGATTTCGCCATTACGATACTATCGATACGTAAGGGCATCGCCATCTTTTTTCTTTCACTGCCGTTCCTAAATTCCTACAAACAGCAGCACACACGCTTTTGGTGGCAGAGATGCAGAGAGATCGCTATAAACGAACGTACGCCATATTTTACAGTGATAGTAGATATACATCAATTAGATAAACTCTTTTGTATTTTTATAATTAAATTAATAAGAATGATACACTTCAGTTTAGGTGCCAACTTTTAAAATGATAAATTCCAAATAAATTGTAGGAAAAAGACCAACTTCAAAAAGTAGTGAGCGAAAGAAAAATTACGAACTTGGAAACGTTTTTTGATGATTTTAATGGCGAGAATGCTGGATGGCTTTTTGCCCTGTGGGACTAAAAGGGCCTCTTTAAGCAAGCCCATTATAGGTTCGGCCAGACCCACAATGGGACGGCAGGGTATTGAGGAAACTGATTCAATCCTGGGTCCCCCAGAGCGGTAGGCTACTGCCTCGGTCATGCTGCCACTTATGTCGGATGGCTAAGACGATTAAATTTACCAAGATCCCGTGAAGCTATAACGCGCCACTGATCTTTCTTCTCTTAGAGCCTAATAATTTTTTTTATCTCTGTTCGTTGTTTCCAACATCTCTTATTCTTTATTTTGGCTAGCCAAGTGATCTGTATGCCTAGATCCATACCTGGAAAATCTCAAATTTTATAGAAATGCTAATAGTGAAAAAGAATGTCCAAGTGAAGTGAGAATTCTTCTCTGACTACAATATGTAAATTCCTTTATTTTCTTATTGATATTAAAATGGTCATGTTTACTTTTTGAGGATTACTTTTGAACCATCCATTTCTTTTTAGCTTTTTTAATTTTTTGTTTAATTCTACCTTGCGTATCTTTGTATCCTATAACAGCCATTGCTTTAAACTTCCTTTTCCTCATGGAATTAATAATATTTTGGGTCATAAATTCTTTCTTTTTCTATTAGTTGTAGGATTTGTAAAACTTTTAAATGAACTTGTCTTTTTCTTATACATTTCTTAATTTTTTCACTCTTAAATTAAAACTGAAAAAATTAAGAAATGTGAAAAAATTAATTTAACACATTTCTTAATTTTTGAGTGTTGCAATTAATAAATTATGATCTGATTCAATATCAACACTAACATGTTTTAGTACTTTTTAAACTATTCTGAAAGCGTTGGTAAATAATTTAATCTATTGGGTTTCTAATAGTTTTTATGAACGCATTGTATAATTCGGAAAATAACGAATTTAAGATCATTTTAGATCTCTTTGTCAGTTTTACTTAAAATTCAATACACTTAAAAAAATTCTTGATAAATTTATAAGAAAATTATTTTAAGAACTTTTGCAAAAGTAATAAGAATAAAAAATTTATGATGAGATTAAAAGGTTAAAAAGCTTTTCTTAACATTTTTCTTCATAACTCTTTCCACTTTGAACGAAATGCGTCTTCTTCGTTCATGGAAGTAAAAACACGTATTTCTTACAAAGCGGAAAGATGTATGGTTAATTAAACCATGCGAATTGTCGATACGGCCGGATATATCCTAATTAAACGTCCTCCAACGCTTTCTGGGATCCAGATTGTGACTTGAACTCGAACCCGGATCCCCAGACAAGCACGTTTACGCAAGAAATGTGTCGTCTTTCAATAAACGACCATTTTCAATAAACTTTATATTCTACTTCAGGTAATTAAATAAAAAGAAAATAAATCAAAAAATGATATTAGAATAGAGATTTAATCATTCAAAATTTTTATCCATAATGAATATCAATCTATTAGATCTAAATGTAATAATCTTTTTGATTTCGAAATTTGTAGAGAAAGTATTCAAATCTCTGAAGATCCTCACTATTTACTGAAGGTCGTGTTTTTTTCATTGCTTCTTGGAAGTGACGCATTTCAATCTCGGCAATGAAATCCTTGTCTGTTCCTGAATTTTCAATATCTTCTTTTATAGCTAATTTACAAGCATTTTTGCAAACTTGGCTTAAATCTGCGCCACTTAATCCATCCGTTTTTCTAGCGATGGAGTCCAAATCGACATCGCTTGCTAGTGGACATCGTCTCAGAGCAGCCGTCAAAATGCTCTTCCTGTCTGATTGATCGGGTAATGGAACATAAATCACTTGATCTAAACGACCAGGTCTTAGAATGGCAGAATCGATGGCATCCGGTCGATTAGTAGCGCCAATGAAAAATATCTTGTTATTCACATTTATTCCGTCCATTTCTGTCAATATTTGCGTAAGAACGCGATCGGACGTTGAGTTGTCTCCGTCGTAATTAATGCGTTTTCTAGCTATAGAGTCGATCTCGTCGAAAAACAGCACGCAGGGTTCAGCTCTTCTAGCTTTGTCGAAGATCTCTCTCACGTTGGCTTCTGTTTCACCGAACCATTTGCTTAAAAGCTCCGGGCCGTTTATGCAGATGAAGTTTGCTCCACAACTGGAAACCATCGCTTTGGCCAAAAGGGTCTTTCCGCATCCCGGTGGTCCAAATAGCAGAAATCCTCGAGCAGGTGACATTCCGTATCTTAGGAATTTATCGGCGAATTTTACCGGGTATTCGATTAATTCTTGCAATTCTTTCTTAACATCTTCTAAACCTCCTATATCTTCCCAAGATACGTTAGGGTTTTCCACTACGCATCCTCGCAGAACATTTGGACAAATATTTTTTAAAACAGATTTAAAATCACTCATTGTCACGGCCAGAGAATTTATAATTTCATCTGTTAGTCCATTCTCAATGTCATCGAGACATATCTTTTCTCTTATTTGATGGAATACGGCTTCTCTGCAGAGAGAGTGAATGTCGGCGCCAACGAATCCATGCGTTTCTCTCGCAAGCTCTTCTATCTTTACATCTTCGGCCAACTTCATTCTTCTTGTTGCAATTCGAAGAATTTCTAATCTCTCATTAACTTGTGGAATTCCAAAGTATATTTCCCGATCGAATCTTCCGCTTCGACGTAGAGCGGGATCGATATTATTGGGACAATTTGTGGCAGCAATTACAGCCACTCCGTTCATTTCCGTCACACCGTCTAATAATGTGAGAAATTGGGACACGATTCGCTTTTCTACTTGTCCCTCGACTTTCTTTCTGTTTGGTGCAATGGCATCTATCTCGTCAATGAATATTATTGCCGGAGCGAGCTTTTCGGCAAAAGCAAATATCGATCGAAGATTTTTCTCCGATTCGCCATAAAATTTGCTTATGATTTCAGCACCGTTTATTAAGAAAAATTGTGCTTTCGATTCATTAGCTATTGCTCTGACCATCAAAGTTTTTCCTGTTCCGGGTGGCCCGTACATTAAAACACCTCGCGGCGGTTTAATTCCCATGTTGTTAAATACACTTGGATATTTCAGAGATAATTCGACTACTTCCCTAATTTGTAATAGTTGGGAATTGTAGCCACCGATATCGTCGTATCCAATAGCATTCATTTCTTTTTCTAAGTATGCTCTTAAGATTGCACTTCCTTCGTGATATACGATTGTTTCCGGAGCGACGATACAAAAGGGATCGGGATCGACCGCAATTATTTTAAACTCGACATTTCCTTGAGGGCCTTTAATAAGAAACAAGTCTCCGTTATATACTGGTCTATATGCCCTCTGAAAGTATGGTTTCAGATAATCGTCGAAAAGTTGACAATTCACTGCCGGGATTGTATCTTCGATTGGACGAACATGAATTTTTTTTCCATAATCGATATTATTTATGGTACAAATTGTGACGATATCTCCCTCTTTCACTCGTAAATTTATTCTTACGTATTCATTCATTCTGATGTTATCCATTGGACAGGTTGAATCTGCCAAGGCTATGCAAACTGTTTTTCCGCCATTTCTGCCTTTTAAACGTACGTATTGGGAAATGCCGAGTGTCTGCATTTTTGTTGGCGACAATCTTATTATAGAATTGCCATCTTCTGTATGCTCCACAATTAATTTGTTGAGTTTCCCACCGAAATCAGACTGAGAAAATGTCATTTTCAAAGTTGATATTATTAAAAATAGATTTGCGAAAATTAATTTTGTTAATTTAACAATAGTGTGGATTAACAATAATATAGTTTAATTACGTCAACAAAACCAGAAACAACAATCCGAAAAAGTTGGAATTTCATTGAAAAGATATTTCATTTTTTAAGCCAAAAATAATTCGTAAATTTATAAAACTAAATAAAGTTTTTTTCGTTTTCATTCGTAAAGCTTCTAGTCCTTTTTTCCATAAGATTTTATTCTTTTAAATCTACTTTGTTTTTTGGCTATTTAATCGGATTTTTGAGGAACCTTTACTTGTTTTTCTTTCTTTTTATTAGATAGTATTTTCTTTATTTTAAACAGTATACACTTGTGCACTTGTAACAGTTAAATTAGCGTAAATTATAGAATATTTTTTAAATGATAACAATGAAAGGAGGTAAAAATAATTATAATAAATCTTCAAGTTATATTTTAATTAATAATAATTTGCTCACTATAATTGAAGAAAAAAATTCCAGCAATTTAAACTATTGAGAAACAAGTAACAATTGAGTGTTAGGTGCATAAAGCATGGGTAAATTTGCCGAATTGGTGGATTACGTCATTATCAATAGATTGGAATGAATAAGCATTCTTACCAATCACGTGTTGTTATGTGATAAAGAGAGGCGTCAATACGTTTGCGGAGACTACGAGATGGTGACAAAAATTTCAAACAATAGACTATATGACGGAATACGCAGACGATAAAAATTGTCGTAAACACCAGACACATTCTATATATTTCATTCGTTCAAAAAATTGACAAAAGGAACCCGCTAAGGGGGCTGCGAAGCACGCTCACACAAGCTCTCGTCCACCTCTGATTGAGAGTGCGCATACATTTATAAAAGTACACTAAATTCCTGTATACAGTATTTAGGAATTGAACACAATATTAGTGACTTTTACATATAAAGCAACCTGATTAACCTATAGAAAAGGTGTAATTAAAAAAAAATAATTTCATCGGTCTTTGCAGATAAGCATTTGATAAATGATTTAAAAATCTAACCTTATGTATGAAAGCGTTTAGTAGATAAACAATTGAAAAAATTTTCATATTAACCTTTCGATGGCCCAAATCAATGTTGTAACGCTTACATAATTACTTATAACTCAATAATTATAAAAAATGTTATAGCAAAGTTTACCTTTTTAGTGCGCTTAAATTCGTCTTCGGTTACAAGAGGACGAACAGCTTTTAAATATTTTTCTAAAGCCGATCCAAGATGAGGAACCGGCTGACGAGGCAAACTATTATGATGAACTGTCATAGGACCAAGGCTGTTACAGTGATATGACGAGGACGAAATCTTCGATAGAAGTTTGAATGATCTGTCATACTGTTAATAAAATAAACATATTAAATCTTTATAAATTATATTAAATCAGGAATATAAAAGATTTACTTCAAATATGTTTATTCCGAATAAAATTCGAGAAGTCATTCTTGTACAATCCAATTTAAAACAAGTCCTCCTAGTGCCTACTGGAAAGAAATAGCGAAAATAGGGGAAAAGCAAACTGACGAGAATGAAAATAATTCGGATTACAATTAAGGTGCCAACTTTTTATAAGTAAAAAGACACCAGCTACAAAAAGAAACATTGCGTTTATTTTTCAGAACATTTCCGAACAACTTTTTGAAAATACTGTAACTGAAATTCTGTACAGTTACCAACTCTATTGTCTTATCGTACATCTATATAGATATAAGCTAATGGTGCTTCATTTCATTAATTTCTATCATGTAGTGAGCCTTTTAAAAATAGATGGTAGGGTAGCAAGTTCTCAGTAAATGCGAATCAATGATCGAATGGATAAAACCTGCGAACACTGATTGGTCGCAGATTGAGCACATTAATTAATTAAGATTTCAAGATTTTTTCACGTGTCAAACACCTAAATAAAGACTAGAAAGTCCTCCCGACAGACATTCCCAAGTATTGCGTTTGCTTATCCAACTAATACAATCATGTAATCACACCATCTCTTAAAATTTTGTGTTTTATGTAAAGAGAGCATCATGATATAAAAGTAACATTTTATAGTCTTTTGACATGCAGCAGCTTACATTTATGACAGCGTCCGGATCTATTTCACGTTTTCAAGTCCTCTTAAATGATGCTGCAGGAGCAGGGGAAAAGCGAAGCGTGCAGAGAACGAGAATCGAACTCGGACTCTACTCTATTAGTAAAAGTAGCTTGCTTTAACGGCGTTACTCAAAAGTATGTTATCGATTCTGATTAAATAATCTAAATTTTAAAAATTTAAAATATGTTACGCCATTTTTCCTTGCAATATAGCAAATTTTTGCAAGGATTTCTTTGTGTAAAGCTCACAATACTTGCGCTTATAGTTAAGATTATTATAATTATAATTTTTCGCGTATTTCTATATTCAAAATTTCTTAATTATAATTTAATATTAAATGTAATTTAAGTTTAAACTTTTATAAAACAACAATTTAAAAAAAAATTTAATTCAAATTCACTCACTAGAGGGCTACTTGTAGTTGTAAACACATGGAAGAGAGAGAAATTATTATATGTAACATTTAAAAATTAAATATGCATCCCAAAATGCAGAAAGACAAGAGAAAAGCAGAGTTTAATGATAGCTTAGGTAATTTTGTTTATTTATACAGCATATATTCTATTTTGTTATTAAAATCTTATTAATTGTTAACAGATAATAGGAAACTGATGAAGGAAGATATTATCTGGGATCTTGTTCCTGTCCTTGATGATAAATACCATTCAAATCTAGAAGAAGGTAAAAATAATTGTACAAAATTTTTAAAAACCTGAGAAAACTAAGTACCAATAAATTATTAAGGATCTCTTAAAAGTTTCATGAGTCTTTTACATATTACAATATCAATCCACCAAAAAATTGTTATAAAAACATCCTTTAATGGAACAGAATAGCTTAGAAAAAACAGGTTTAAGAACCTTTCAGTATATAACTGGTGTCTCTATTACATATTTTCACTGTTTTCATTATCTCCCTTGAGTAGAAAAAAGGTTATTTGCTTCCACAATGCAAGTTGTCTGTAGGAAAAAACGCCACCAATTAGACGATGTATAAAGTACTGAAATCTAGAATATAGCTAGTTGAAAAACCTGAATATACATAAATTTAAACAGGCGATCAAGAATAAATATATACTGTATTATAGGAAATAAATGGTACTTTTCTGTTAACTGGGTGCCATTCATTTTTACTACTATTTTTAGCAAAACCGATATTTTATTTTATAATTGACACATATTTAATATTACAATGAATATGTTTATACACCATTGTTTATACATATTTATAAGGTTTATCTGTAAAAAATGTGAAATTAATCATCATTTTTTCTAAAACTGGATTGCAAATTGAATGGCATCCAGTTAACGGAAAAGTATCAAATAGATTGATGTAAAGACCTACAAGTAAATATTTCTGTAGTTATTTCAAAGGCATATTCTGTAAATAATTCTGTGTTCTGAAAATTTATTATTGTATGGAATTTAAAAGGGGGCATCTGAAAAAGATCATTGTCCTATTGTTCATTCAATTTAATTAATAACATTTATTTTAAGTGATAAACTGATACTGTATTTCTAGTGTGCCTTGATCATGTTAATGGGCTGTTTACAGTTATAAACAGTCTGACTTGATGATCAAGGCAGTAAAGTCATCTGTCTTATATTCTGAGGAACTCAGATTCACATCTAGATTAAATGTTCAGTTTTTACAGGTGTTTAGATTTGGATATTGATCCTGTTCATAATGACCTGACTGTTCGGACCTGTCTTTAACAAGCAAACCCAATGATGATAAAGATTATAATATTCTTGTCTTGTATCATCAAATCAGTCAAATTAGAGAAACTTGAATAACTTAACAAGAGGAAAATATTAATAGTATCTAGTTTATTCACAAACCTATTATATCAATTCATCTGATTTAAATGTTAACAGTTTGTTGCCATCATTAAGATAATGTGTTGATATAGAAATGTGTAATAGACCATACATGTTTAATAAAAATATCTTAATTTAAATACACTATTTTATTTACAGTACTCTAATATAGCAAATTTTATATAAGATACACTATTAATTTAAATTTAAAATACTCAGGTTTTAATTAACTTATGACAGTATAAATTTATCTATAAACTTTTCATTTAATTGAATGTAAAATAAATTAATGGCAAAAACATTTATTTTCCCCATGCAATGTTATTTCCATACTATTCTGTGTACACATGCATATCAATGCTGCATCATAATTTAATCTTTTTGAAGACATTTTTAATGGAAAATGAAGTCCAGATATTAACGCAGTTCAATGCATATTACTGAAGTAATGACAGATGAATAGATAAAATTGTTAATGCATGGACAGGTGTCCACAGAAAATTTTCTGGGGACTTACTGACATAATTTACATCAATAAATCAATAAATTTTTATTTAATTTTTTGGGGGTTTTTTTCACAAGTAGATTATAGAATATGGTTATGGTCAACAGTGTAAAGTTACATATTTTAATCACTTTTCACATTATAATTGGTGGAAGTTATTACTTGATTTCAGGAGAGGGCAAGTGCCCCATTTGCTTCCTCTGCAGACACCCTTGTGCACAGACAATTACTTTTTTGCTTGACAACTGATAAGTTTTATTTGATGTTAAAAGTAAGGCACCATTAGTTGAATTAATTAGTTGAAGATGTATACTGATGAACTTATTTTTATAATAATTAAAATTTCATAATTTTATTTTTAATTTCTTAATACTATTTTATCATAAATGCCATTAAAGCCATATGATGATATATTGATCAAAAAGTAAATAAATAATAATGAAATATCTAATAATTTTTTGAAATTCTTTACTAATCAATATCTTTTCATGCTACTAATAAATGTATAAAAACAAAATTAACCATCATTATAGGTTACTTCATTAATGTTTTGATAATTTTAAACTTATCATCTTATATACAGGTACATCAGAATGACAATATTAAAGATATTGTCATTCTTATGTTTGGGAATAATCGTGTCTGCTCTATTTAGCTTATTATATAGTTTTAAACTTGTCTTCTCATAATTATTCAAAAAATGAAGAGGATGTTTCTAATTATAAGAATGTTTTTCAATTTTTTTGAAATTTATTAATAAATAATGTAATTCAAATTGTTTTTCTTTGAACAAACATCTTTAAGAAAACTCAAATGTCTTCATGCTGTATACTCTTAATCGGTTAACAAAAACATAAAAACAAGAGATGTCCAATTACTGTTTCAAATAATATTGCGAAAAAAATTAGCATGGTGTCAGAAACACTAATTACAACAGCTATTAGAATGTGGTAGTATGAGGTAATGCTGCAGCAGCTTTTCTCTGAAGTAAGAATTATGGTCAATGCAGATAGCCTAATCTGAGTGCAGGTGACTGGACCTTTGATTTCTTGCAATCTTCCATTGTGAAAAAGAAAAAAAAAAGGACGGGAAGGTTGAAAGTTGAGCTTATGAAGTGAAGACACGAGTTCAAGAACTCTAAACAATTATACCTAGAATGAAAAATTGTATTGTGGTTGACAGAGAGAGAGAGAGAGAAATTGATCTCATCAGGAGAAATTTTTTAATACTACTTACTCTTACAAAAGAAAATACTTGAGTTTTCTAAACAATTTTTGCTTCAAGGAAAGCAACTTGAATTTATGTTTGTAAAGCTTCCATAACTAGTAGTAGTAATTTTTTGCATATTCTATATTTCTGTATGTAATCTTTTTACAACATAATTTTTTTCTTTTCAGAATTAGTTTTTGTTGCTGAAGTAATTGATAAAAAAGAAACTTCTCGACTGGTTAAGCAAGTATTATTTATTTATATTTTTCTTTTATTTAGTTAAAGAAATAACAGATTGAAATTGTTAGTTAATTTGAATTTTTGAGAATAAAACAACTTCTGCCACATTATTTTTACAGTGTTGCAGAGGTTGCTTTATTCTTAAAAATAATGGCAATAAATAAATTTTTAATATGATGACTTCTAGAGGAACATGCTCTGACCATGGATGTATTCAAAAAGTCAGAAATCTGAACCTGCTGGACTGAAATGTGCTCATAAAGTTGGATATGAGAAATCATGACATTGTTTAATGTCACGATTTCTATATCAAAAAATTTAGATATGGCCACAATATCGATCAGAAATTGTGATTTTTACTCAGTTGTGTTTCAATCTGAATTAATGTTGCAATATGGAGGGCAAAATTAAGAATATAGCTAATTAGTCAAATCTGCTATCACTAGTAAAAATGATAGGTGCAGCAACTTTATTTAAATTCATAAAATGATGATAATTTAGCATTAGCATTTCACCATTGTCACCATTGACTATTATTAGCAAAATAGAAACAATTTTCAATAATAAGTTATGTGCTTCTATTAGCTTAACTATAAAAACACATTCAGAAAATCTGAAGAAAATGCCATTTGGATTCCTCTGAGGATGTCAACAAAGTTCCTTTAGCCATCACTCAGGCATATCTGATTTTTTAAATACAGTATGTGCAATCTCCTGTAATTGCCTGTAGTAAAAGGTGTTTAAAAGTTAAATGTATTTTTATAAGTGTTAAGTCATTTTGCCAAGTCCTTAGTATTATATAACATCTACTGCACACCGGATTGTATAAAATAAATATGATGTACTTGAACCTATAACCGATGTGTATCGAATAATCTTTCCACGACGAACGTTTTCATAATCCCTTCTGGGCTCTTCAATAGAGCGCAGATAATTGTCACCACACCGCACATTCACCATCTAAAATGGTTGGAGGAGATGGAAATTTTTAGAGCATACGACACATCCACTTGTATTAATTCAAGAGATGAAATCGGCCTTTCCATGGCATGGCAAAACCTACTACATACAGAGTAACAGCGAAATACTATTTATTAAATATTAAAATAAAATAAACAATAAAAATAGAAGGTACTGGGGAACATGTGAGAACAGTATTGAATAAGTATGTATCTCAATCGCACGTTTTTAAATATCATAATAATATCTTTCTCTTGAATTTGGACGTGGATCGTTAACTTCGATCATGTTCAAACATATCACGTGATGAAATAAGCGAACGATTCGAACGATTCAAACTCGAGAGAGTTTGTATATTTTTTCAAATTTCGTTTCTGGTGTTTGATCCAGCTGTTTCACCTGAAGAAGATCCCAGAAGGGGTTATGAAAACGTTTGTCGTGGAAAGATTATTCGATATACATCGGTTATAGGTTCAAGTACGTCATATTTATCCTTAGTATTATTTTAGAGTATTTTTTAATGAGTTATTACACTTTCACAAATATAATTAAACTAAAATAAAACTTTTCACGGAGTATAAAAATCTTTGATATTGTTATTCTGATGTTTGGGAGTAATCGTGTTTGCTCTGTGTAGCTTTTCTGAAGATGAACTTTGCTTCTTCAAAAGCATTAATTCCAATAGTAGAAATTTTGCCAAATTTAAACTCTAAGAAAGCAGTTTCATCTTTGTTTTAGAAACATTTCAATGAACAAAATTTTAATGTTTTAAAAACTATCAGATTTTCATTTTTCTTTAAAAAGCTGTGAATTGAATAATTAAAAATTTTGATACATATGGGCGTCATCTTATATGCCGGGTGCTGCAGTTGGCTGGGATGCCCAGGGTATGGATAGAGATAGAGCAGCACTGTGCCCAGAAAAACATGCATCTTTCATCTGTCCAGCCCACCCTTGTATGTATCCTATTACCGTACCTCTTTCTCTGCCTCTCAGATTTCGCTCCTGAGGACTGCAGTGAAGCAGCGCAGGCGTGCACGTGTGAGATTTGAGAGGCGGTGCAGGCGTGCATGTGCAAGATCTGAGAGGCAGAGAAGGAGGTACGGTAATAGGATACAAGGGTGGGCCATTATAAAAATGTCCAACAGTCAGAACCCCATCATGGCTCCACCAGCAAGAAGAAAGAAATATGAAGCCAGTTTCAAACTTAAAGTTGTAAACTTTGCCATGGAACATAATAACTGTGCTGCTACAAGACAATATGGAGTAACAGAAAAGTTATTTGGTGTGCGTTGGAGGAGGGGTAGTCTTATATGGCAAGTACAGTATATCCCAAACTCTATATTTTAACTATAAAAGTTGGGGGTCGTCTTATACACCAGAAAGTACAGTATTTTCTAAAAATCTTTCATATTTACATTGAGTTTTAATTAGCATATGATAACATGATAATTTTTTTAATTATTTGTATTCATGGTTTATTTGGAACATACTTATTACAAATATTAAAATTGTATTATTAATATATATTAAGTAGTTAAAAATATATTTACAATAACAGAATCTATTTTCTTTATTGTCAAAATATCGAACATTCATACTTTTTCCAGAGATCTCTCAACTATATATCCAGTTCCTGAATTAATTCATCTGAAAAGAGTGAGAACAAGAAAAATTGGAGGTAAGATGACCTTTTGGTGTTTTATGAAAAATCCATCAAGTTTACATTTTGAGAAAAGATCTCCTCTGTAAACACCACTGTTACATTGTCAGTTTTTTTTTCTTAGGTCTTCAGTTATCTTCTCTGTCCATCTCTTCCTTGGTCTTCCCTAGATCTCTCCCCTCAATTTCTGTCCAATACCAACTTTGGCATTCTATTTTTTCCATTCTTTTGGTATGTCCAAACCATCTCAGTCTAATTTCTTCTATCTTCAACCCCAAATTTTCCATTCCTGTTCTTTCCCTTATATTTCTTCCTTATCCTGTCTCTTCTGATCTTACTTAGCATGCTCCTGAAGAATTTCATTTCTGCTGCCTGGATCTTTCTTTCTTCTTTCCATCATGTAGTCCATATTGCAGTTCCATAAGTCAATATTGGGACCTAGTATAATTGATAAAAGGTCTCTTTATATTTGAGTGGCACTTCCTTTTTTTCCAAATCAAAGTTCTCATACTCTGGTAGAAGACATCAGCTTGCTGTACTCTTCTTATTTTATATTATATTTATATTTATTGCTAGATATGCTTTGTATCAAAGTATGTTTGGTTAATCAAGACAAACTGCACTAATTTCAGATAATATTTAGTTTTTGTTCTTTTTCTGAACATATAATAACAATTATTTATTCATGTATTTCCTCAAATTTACTTTTAACATATTATTAACATATTAAATAGTGGGATTCAGCTAGTTTGCATTGTTTTGGCAGAACCAGTATCTAATTTTTTGTTGAGTTCAGAGAACCAGTTGTTAAAATGGCACTTGTAATCAGGGTTCTTTCTCTCAGGGTGGCTGCCCAGGCACCCATTAATGTGGAAATAATAAATTTACATTCCTTACTCTTTTTTAATTTCTTTTCCAATGAAATAATCATCCTCAAAATGAAATATATCCTCAGATTACTACTGTAATGTCTTGCCCCTGTACATCATACTTTTCTGTTAGCAATGGAGTCATGTTGGTCATCTCTCTAATTCCTTTCAGGAGAAAATTTTTGAATTGAAATAACATGACTTCCAGTTTGCATCAATTCATATATAGTTAATCGGGCTTCCTGCTCCTAAGCTTTCTATATCTGGGCTTCACTTGCATGTAATAACTCTACTTGAGATTAAGGAAAGATGGATGACAGTGGAAATTTATATGTCTACAACTTTTTCAAATTACAGCCAAAATTCTAAAATTTCATACCACTTGAAGAATTTACTAAGTAATTCATTACTTTTATGAAATTATTATAACAATTCAAATTTATTACCTTTCAAATGCCTTTATTAATGTGATTCACATGGATTTTTATTAAAGTTCTGTACATTGTTATATAAATAACATTGTTGATGATTGTGAATGCAGCTGATGGCAATATGAGGCTGCTAGATGATGGCCTCAGGCAGCATTTTTCATAATAAACCTTCCTTAAAGCTAGTTTGAGTATATTATCATAAAAGGAAAATTGTACAAGGCTACAAAAATTCAAGAGGTTATAAATTATGAAAGTGCTGTAATGTAATGTTACTATTATTTTATGTACAGTAGGGCAGCATTTGCAAAGCTTGTCTCACTTTATTATATTTCACCATCCAGCACTGTGTGAATACATGTTATATACAGGCAATACCTCAGTTTTTGTTGACATCTGTTATTGTCAGTTTTGGTTTTCATCAATTTTTTACGCAAAAAATTTGTCTTAATTTTCATTGGTTGCCTCGGATTTTGTCAGTGTGCCCACATGACCTCGCTGCTAATTTTGCATAAACAAAAGGTGACCCACTTGTTTTCCTGCTCAGTGTAGCATTGTTTCTCGTTGTATGAGCATTACCCCATGCATCTAGCCAAACAATTCCATTGCTTTCCTTTCCTTTTAGTTCCATCATGGAATCAAAGAAAGTTTCCAGAGCCAGCATCCCTTCAAATGCCATGTTAAATATTCATTTATTCTTTACACTAGTCTTTTATATCCATTTTAAATTAATTTCTTATTGTTTTTAGTATTAAACACTATATTTATTCTCTATAAAATGTGTTTTTGGTATGTATTTTGGAGCATCTAGAACAAATTACATTGATTCATATGGAAATAATTGCCTCGGCTTTTGTCAGTTTTGGATTTTGCTGATTGTTTTTGAACAGATTATCAATAAAAAGTGAGGTATCATTGTATAAATAAATTTTATGTAATTATTTTCAGTTTTTTTTAAAAAAATTATTTTACAGATGAATATAAAGTAGAAATTCTGCTTCTACCAGTAAAAGAAGTAAATGAATTAGGAAATTTGCAAGTGGGTGAAAATGTTGCAACAGAAAAGATACTAAGAAAAGCTATAACTAGATATGGACTTTCAGAATATGCAACTGTACATTCTGTGGCTAAAACTGCACCATTAACTAGAGCACAGTTTGAAGCTGCATCACTTTTATGGGCTACACAATTTCATGAGGATAAATAGTAAGTAAACAGAAATCTAAATTTAGTAATACATTAAAAGTCATTTGTAAAATAAATATAGGGATTTTCATATTTGGATTCAAAATTGGATTAATATTCCAAACTTAAAAATACAAAATGGCCTAAAAGTCAGTTAAGTAAGATATATTCTAAGAATGATTAAAACTGATTTGGGACAGGGTCTTTATTATTATTATTATTATTATTTATAATTTAACTGCTTAATCTGGATCATAAATAACAGCAAGTTTCATCCATTCTTAAAATAATCTTAAATTTTATCTTAGTTAACTGACTTTTGGATCACTATATATAACTTGACACACAAGTTTTTATATAGCAGACTTCTGCTTTAAGATTGCTTCTATGAAAAAGGTAGTTTATTTTACAATTGTTATTCATGAAGCAATTAAGTTGTGAAAGCAGAGTTTTAACATAGTATAAAATATGTTAAAAGCTAATGAATGAGTTTATAGTCAAGTATAGATTGTGTGCAAAATTCTAAATTGTTTAATTTCTTTTTCTTTTGGAAAATCATGATGCTAAGCTTATAATCAATGCATTCAGTACAATCATTTGACTCTAAGGTAAAAACAAAGGAATTATGGAACGTGGGACAGTGAGGAAGTGATGCAGTGGTATGGTTTAAATAATACATAGGAAGAGAGGAGGGAAGAATGATTTTGCCTACTCAAAAATTTGTGTGTTTTGAGTGGTATATGGATAATAAATAGAGACAATGTACATCAGAAGTTCAGTGATACACAGTGGCGTAGCTACCATGGAGCAGTTGGAACAAACTGCTCTAGGCACATGAATCATGAGGGTGCCAAGTTAGAAAGTTTTTCAAAACTAAAATTAATCAAAACTTATTTAAGAAGCAGCATGCCACAACATGTCTTAGTTCTTTGCTACTATATCAATTGAAAAAACAATAGCTTGTCAACTTGATCTGGAGAAAGTGGTTGACCAATTTGAAAATGAGAAAGGAGAAAACAACCATTTTGAAGTTTTTTTTAATGTATTGTTATGTATTTGTTATGAAACTAAATTTGCATACATTTTGTCAATACAGTTTATTAGTTTTCCACAACATTCAGAGAAATACATCAGTTCAACTACATCAAAGTTCACGTCTCTGTCATGAAGTTTTAGCAATTAGATATTGCTTGAAAAATGTTAATAAACCACAGGACTATTTCTTCCACTATTCATTTATATGATTCTCTCAACTACCAGATGGTGAGTGAATGACCATTTAGGCAATTCAGTAAAGACTGGAGTCCTGGATGTCAGACATTGTTGATTGTCTTGGAATTTTGACATGCTTCTGCACAACACTGACCTATTTTTTGGCCTATTTCATGTACTACATGGCACAGCATGCCTTAGAGACCAAATTTCACTCATAAAGTGAACACTGATAAAAAAGTGAATTAAATATAGCAGATAGAAATTTCATTTTATATTTTATTTAGATTTTTACTATATTTTTAAACTTAATTATACCAGGATTCAAATTTGCAGTAATTTATGCACTTATAATTAAAATATTATAAAAAAAACTTTTAATAACAAGTTTTAAAAAGATTTAATATTATAATTTTCCTATTCAGCTTTCATTTTAATATTTCAGTATTTCGAAGATATTAAATGACAAACTGTTTACTTTTAAAGATAAAAGCAGAATGGAAAATTATATGAAAAGAGCCATCGAAGCAGCACTTAAAGCAAAAGTAAGAAACATTTTGATAATTTTAATTGCAAACTTTGAAGAGATTTTAAAAAAGTGTAGTAAAAAGAAAATTTTATTATTATATTGCTTTTTTTAAAGTTATTTTTGTTTGATGTTTAATTAAAGATAATTATAAAAAATGTGAGATATGCAATTGTCCATTGGTATTCACAGGAGATTGGTTCCAGACCCCTGCAGAAACCAAAATCCATGGATGTTCAAGTCCCTTGTATAAAGTAGTGTATTATCTATACAGTGGGTGATCGGTTAACGAACAAATCGGATAACGAACACTTTCGCGAAAGATTTTTATGTTCGGACAACGAACACATGATCGGATAACGAACACCCCACAGAACAAACACAAGAAGAAGCGACGTAAATTAATGAATACCGATTGGTCTTCCCTTGTGTTCGGGCAACAATTCGAAACTTTTCGGAGTGTGGGAGACGTCGACATCGACGCTCAAGCCGATATATACCGATCGGATATTATTCCTCCGAACTTTGAAACTCTTCCTTGTAATTTCAGCCTTTTATTTTTCTGACAAAACAATTATTTTATGTATTCGTGAGACTGTCGGGTAGGCACTCGTTAAGTTTTGCATCTGTTTTTCTTTTCAAAAGGTGAGAGTATAATAGCAAAGGTAGAGAGTGGGCAGAAGATGCCTAATGTTGCTGGGCAGTATGGCGTAAACAGGTCTACAGTAGGCTGAAGTTCAATCTTATTTAAGAAACATACTGTATAATCAAGAAGACTCAAGCAGCTAAAGGAGTAACAAAAATCACATCTGAGAAATAAAGAA